>NC_066534.1:17650162-17775162 GCF_024679095.1 Eriocheir sinensis
AGGACGGAATAGGAGAGGGAATGGATGTGGAGGGGTAGGTCAGGCTGGTTGTCACAGGATGCAGTTTCATTTCCAGTTCTACACCGGTGACGTATCCGTTGTTTACCATCTTCCACCTGCTGTCCGTTATCACACATGGAAACCAGATAACACGAACACTACATAGATAACCGCATCATCCTCTTAACAGCTAATCATGTAGTTATACGCACAGGAAAGCCTAATAATTAGAATCATAATCACTGAGTCTATATTATTTAACATACCCAGATAAGCGAACACTTTATAGATAACCGCATCATCCTCTTAACAGCTAATCATGTAGTTACACGCACAGGAAACCCTAATTAGAATCAAAATTCCTGAGTTATTGCCAAACTGCCGGTCGAACGTCTGAGGCAAATGTTAATCACCTCTGTCTGTGTCTGTCTCGACGGCGAGCTTTGGCACGCTTGATGGGATCCGAGTCAGGCCGTGTTCCCGTGTCTGGGTTGCCGGCTGGGAGGGCTGGGCTGGCTGACAAGAGAGAGCGAGAGAGGGAGAGGTGGCTGTGGCTGTGCTCACTGCTAACGTTTTAGTCACTAGGCAGAGGCAGTGCGTGGAGGAGGCGAGCTGTGTGAGGTGCTGGGAGGTGTCTCGGAAACTCATCCTCCTGTTGTCACGCGCTGAGGTACGGTATTACTACTACGTACCGTACTTCCGAGGTTTTGGGAATAGGGCACAACGGAGTGGGGCAGGTGTGTTGACTCATGCCCCGAGTTTTTTCCCGTTATCTTGACATGTGTGCGGCTGTTCCAACCTAGAAGAGCAGGCAGAGGCTGTGAGTGGTGATGGAGGTCAGCAGATTGAGGTGAAGGAATAAATTAAGGTGTCTTAAACTCATTCTTCAGTTGTCATTCGTTGAGGTACTTACTGGTTTGCTAGAACAGCGGTGTATAACAGTATGGCGGGTGTATTCATGCCGCAGGTTCTGTAATGTTATCAGATGAGCCAGTGGTTGGTTGAGCGTCTCCGGTCCAGCGAGGCAACACGTGCAAGGGGAGTGTTCACCGCGACCTTGAACCTCGCTGCCTCCCCCTCGTGCTGCGAATCGACTTTAGGTCCTCCTTGCATCTTTTCTTCTTGGTTCTTGGCTCTTCTTTCACGACTCCTCTCTCATGGTTCTTACTTGGTCCGTATTCTTAAACGTATCGGGCTCCCATTACGGTTATTTTACAAGCCACAGAGAAGGTTAAGTGGGTTTTCATGGGTTGCTTTCCAGTGCAGGGTCCAGAGGTCACGTCACACTATCACAAGGATCACAGAAATAGTCCATGAAAAGCCCATCAACTTCCAAGAGCTTTTCAAACAGGCGAACTGAGACCCCAGTTGAGTTTTTCGTGTGACCTTGTACCCGAATTACTATACCCTGCAATGATTGTGAAGTTGACATTTACTGTGGTACTATTGCTAACGCCCTTCGAGCTGACCAAGCATTTAGTTGGGCTGAGGTGGCGAAGAGAGACAGGAAAGTGAAGAATCTCCTAGTTGTGAAAGCATCTATCTACCCAGGTTATCTATATACCTTCCTTAGCGACAGAATTAGTGGTTGGCTAACGCGCTCATATCTCTTTTTCTACTTTACGAAATACTCTTCTAATGCCATGAATGTCTTTTGCTAAACCTTCAAACCTCTGGAAAAAAAAGTTCGTCTAAAAAGTAAAGTATGTCAGAACCAATTTTAACCGCGTATCCTTCTAGTGAGGTAATCTCCAACCAGCACCACCTCTGATGTGGCTTTACGAGGATCCACAGGAGTCTAGAGTTCTTTACGAGGGCAGACTCAGGCAAGGGGGAAAAGGGGGGCGCGGTGACCTGGCAGGCGTCCTCCAACACCGCCCACTCAGCTCTTAAAGGGACCATGCTCCTCCGTGCTGGCGTGATGTCCTCGTGACTTCATGTGGTGCCCGGAAATTGGCGTACTACTGTAGTTTAGAGGAAAATATGTATTGTAGAGGAGAGTCAGTGTTTACTAGTCCTGTTTTACCCCTCCTCTTTCTTCGAGACCCTGGCTATATAGACGCGTAGCCCATGTCCTGTTTTCCCTCTATTCCTTCCTATTCCTATTCCTTATTCCTTCCTATTCCTTCCCATCCCTATTCCTTCTTATTCCTTTCTTTGCCCATTCCTTCCTATTCCCATTCCTATTCCTACTCCTTATTCCTTTCTTTGCCCATTCCTTCCTATTCCCATTCCATCCCGTTCCTATTCCTTCCTATTCCCATTAACAGTGTCTCGAAGAAAGGGGAGGAGTAATACAGGACTGGTACATATTGACTCTTCTTCACAATACATATTACATATTTTTCTCTAAACTACAGTATAGGTTAATTTCCTAGCATCACATTTGGTCCTAGTTCTACTGCAGGGCCAAATTTCGACTCACTCCCGGGTAACAGTGAGGCAGCAATACTCGAACCCTCATTTGGCAGCATTTCCGAGGTCATATGAGGAGGCCATTGAAATTCCCTTAGCCCTCAAGGATTATCGAATTCGCATATGTGGAAGGAATAGAAAGGATTACGAAGGAGTAGGAATAGGAATGTGTGCCAACCATGATAAGCTGTATGATATAAGCATTTCTAGTTCACATGCACTCTGCCTTTATCACTCAAGATGCTGCTTTTCTGGCTTTATATTAATTACATTTCTCTCGTCCCTAACAGACAGTTGAGTCCACTCCTGAAGCCAGCCACTGCGTGTCTTGGGGAGGAGCAGCCAGCCACACACCCTCCTAGCAGCAGGGCCAGGCCTGCAGGGCACTGAACAGTTGTAAGTTCTCTCTATTTTCTTTTTTTTTCTGAGTTTTCATATTGGTAGCTTATTGTTAATCAATGTGTTGTAGGTGTTGATTCTGCTGATTGGTTAATATAAATTTCTTTACTCTTGGTGTCTTTTTAGACTGAGTGGTGAGAAAATGTGTATAATTAGTTCTTGCATGTTGAAGTGAAAAGAAGGTTATATTAAATCTGTCATTTGTTACAGCTGTTTGACTTTGGTGAAGCCTCTCAAGATGTTGGGTGCCCACTTGTCCCGGCTGCGGCTGCTGGTCCAGCCCCGCCAAGGCCTGGCCTCGGCCCTGCGGCTGGCCAGCTCAACCTCCAGTATTGAATACGAGCCAATCAAATCTGTCCTTGTAGCTAACAGAGGTGAGGAAGAACATTTTTTTCATTCAGGAGCAGAGATGGTTATAAATAGTCATAAAATATATCGCAATACGTACTTGATCCCCCTTGAAGTATTGTGGTACCAGTAACCTTATTGAAAATATGTTGAGAGAAGTGTGTGAGGCAAATAGGTTTTCATGCTACCCTGTGGTGTGTGTATGTGTAGGCCTTCCAGTCAAGAGAAATCCATTCTATCAAGGCCTGGATGTAGCTGTTGATTGGAGACACCACCTGGCACTTTATTAGCTTGGTCATCAAAAAAGATCTAGAAGCAAGTCTCATAGTACACAGAACTTTAATTTTATGTAGAATTAGAGATCTGTTTAGCTAATATGAACATTGACCTTCATATCATTAGAAAGAAAAGGCATGTCAACATAAAATATGAGATATATGCCTACTTCTTATGTTTTTTTTATTTCACAAAATCCCTTATTTTCCAATCTATAGGGATGTCCTTGATTTACAGGTGAAATTGCCATTCGAGTTTTCCGGGCATGCACGGAGCTGGGCATACGGTCCGTTGCCGTGTACAGTGCACAAGACAAAATGCACATGCACAGACAGAAGGCAGACGAGTCGTACATCATCGGCCAGGGACTGTCCCCAGTGGACGCATATCTCTGTATTCCTGAGATCATCCGTGTAGCGAAGGTAAGGTTGTCATATTTTTTTATTTCTGCTTCTCTGGCTCATAAGCAATGGGTTCATACTGAAGAATTAACTACAGGTCTCCCCCACTTTATGATGGTTCATTTTACGATATTGTGTTCATGATCATCATTAGTATTCTTACGATCCATCTGGCTCACTTTTATGGTTGATTCCGTTTTTATTTAAGCTACTTAATGTATAAATGTACAGGTAATATGTGCTCATATTCACTTTGGCAATGATTTAAATACAGCGCATTTCATGAAATATCTTTAAGGTTACATACAGCAGTTTTATGTCACTTAATATAAGAGTCCAGGAATGCATCCCTATTGATTAAACCTTAAATTTATTATACAACAGCTTTTCCAAGAACACAACTCAGTCAAAAGCGAGGGATATCTGTTTTCTTTTGAAAACATTATTTGATTTTTTTCCCATATATTCCTTTGCAGCATTACTCATACTAAATTTTGCTGGAAGATTATCATGGTTAGGACAATGCTTTGAAAGCATATGCAAGAAATTGGATGGCACTAATACAAAGGTATACTATTCATGCTGCAGCATAGTTACGTGAATAAAGTGAAACTAATCGTCCGTTAACTGTTAAACAGTAAAACAAATCATCACCTACCATGCAAGTGCATCTGAACGGGAAAATAACAGCATGATGTACTGTCCAAAAAGAAAATATTGCATGTTGAAGGTCGTTAAGATAGTGAATTTTCCCATATATTGTATATTGTTAACATAACTGATTCATCAGTACAATTATCACAATATATCTCATCTACCTATCTGTGTTTACACTTTGCGCCCTCACATGAACTTCCCCAGGCATGCCCACAGCAGCAGATTCTCCAACTTTAGCTGTTCCACCACCCCCTCTCAGCACATTCAGCTCTCTGCAATACTCATCCACTTTATCAATTTATTTCACTGCTGGCCTCCTCCTTACACCCTCTCAGTCAATCCTGCCCTCATACATACAACACTGCCATTCTGATTCATTTTCATCACATTTCCAAACCATCATCCAAACTGCGTTTCACCTATTCAGCCACTCCATGATCCACTCCCTTCCCTGTCACACCTACTATACCAAAACTTGCACATATTTTTATTAATCTCCATTCCATCTTGACGCACCACATGCACCTCTTTTGTAGCTCATTTCCACCACTTGTGTGTGTGATTGCTCTGCTAAATTACACATCCATGTCTCTGATGCATATGACTTGAGTTGGGAGAATGATACTGTTTCTTCAAGCTTCTTTACCCCCATGCTCACACTTCTTGCTCTCATATTTCCTGTTTTATGATAAATGCAGTTGATACTTGAAAATAATGTGATTAACTGTGCTATGCTCTGCTTCATCTGCTATACATTGCTTTGCTAATGAATTAATACTTTTTCAACAGTAAAGTCATAGATGAGGAGAGGGAGCATAGTACGTTGAAATACTAGAGGAGGACAAGAAATCTCCTTTTAGTGTGGAGGAATTAATAGTTTGTGAATGCAGTATATGTTGCTCACCTCGTTGGTCCAGCTTAGTGGGATGCTCCGTAGGATGGCCTGTTGCTGTTCAATGTTTCTCTTTGTGAGCCTCGACCCCACCCTATTTATTACAGGGAAAGGGTCATATGTTTGTTTCCCATAAAAGTACATCATTAATATAATTTGGAACTATGTAGTTACAGTCAGCAGTTTATTACCTCAATATTTTGCCTTATGTGAAGTAAATACATACATGGTTCTTTGTACAAGACAGCGTATATTGGAGTAGGTGGATTGCAACACTGCTCAGGGCTGTTCAGGATGCAAGACTGTTACCCTCAGTGACACATGCAAATATTGGACATAAATATGTATTACTTGATATGTATCTGCCCTAGATCCAATAATGTGATTGCTTGAGTCTAGGAAAGTATTCAAACCGTTAGATACATTCATATCTTGTATATTAAATGGACACTGAATTATATTTCTCTCCTGTAATATTTTTACTGTAAACTGCTTCAGCCACTTCACCTGCACATAATATATTATATCCTCCATAAGCACAAAGAACTATGTAAGATTTGCTAAGAGGTGTGTCTGGTCAGTGGGGGTACTTGTGTTGTGGGGACAAGGAACTGATATTACTCTTTACCTGGAAGCCCCATATTCACAATAAATGTCAGTAATGTGGAAGATGAATAATGAAGGAGAGACCATAACAATGAAATAGAAGTTCAGGATAACTTGTGTATGTTTCTTGAAAGGGATTGCAGTAAAAAATATATTTATATTTCTTGAAGTGTTTTTTAAGTATTCATGGCATAGAAAGTGTTCTTTACTTGACAATTTTTTTGTTGCTCAGGAGAATAACGTGGACGCCATTCACCCCGGCTATGGGTTCCTGTCGGAGCGCTCAGACTTTGCCCAGGCGTGTATTGACAACAACCTGCGGTTCATTGGACCCTCGCCTGTGGTGGTGCAGAAGATGGGTGACAAGGTGGCTGCCCGGCAGACAGCCATTAATGCTGGTAAGAACAGTGCCATGGAAATGTATTATAATCCCTGGTATGTTACACAACCTCTTGCTGGTACTATACATAATGCATTTCAGAAGCTCGTAGTCATGTTGTTTGTACCTGTATATTTCTCCATCACCAACTTAACATTACTATTAAGATATATAATTTTTTATGGTGACATTTTGTATTAGTTTTTTCCTCTTACTGTATATCAGTATATATAATAGAACAGTTCACCTGACTCAAATAGCAGAGGTACTGGGAGAAGCTTCTTGGAACCATTCACTTACCAGAGTATACTTGTGCACATGATTTACGTCCAACGCTCATTCATAGCTTGCACAATACATTTCATTATTTTGAAGGAATATTTTGAACAAAAAAGCCTTATTCCTGCATTCAATTCTAAACCTTTAGAGGCTTTGTTATGTGGAAAGAAGACCGGTAGTTGTATCCCATAATTTTTGCTTGTTATTCCTAAATGTCAGATTGGTGCTCCTTACTCACTAGTTATGGAGTTTGGCAAATTTGAGTCAATTATTATTCATACCTGTCATAAGGAAATATTTTATTACTGCTTTTATGACATGTGATAGATACATCATTCATTAGTACCTTCTCATATTGTGACATATTTATAGTATGCAGGGTACCTCCCAAATTCTATCATCTTGTTTTTCTTTTCTTTTTCTCATTTGATCATGTTTATGCACAATCCTTCTCATGGTTTCCTCGTGCTGCAGGTGTGCAAGTGGTTCCCGGCACAGACCATCCCGTCACCTCAGCAGACGATGCCTACGAGTTCTGCGTCAAGTATGGCCTGCCAGTAATGCTAAAGGCAGCCTATGGAGGGGGCGGCCGAGGCATGAGGGTGGTGCGGGAACTAAATGTAAGGAGAGAGTGAGTCTGAATTCTAATTGTATATACAAGCACTACAACGCCCGAACATTTGACGTATAACTCTTAGTTCTGCGGGATAATAAACCAAATGTGTGTTATTACCAGGATGTGAAGGAAAGCTTCCGCCGAGCATCGTCTGAAGCTGAAGCTGCCTTTGGAAATGGTGCCATGTTCATTGAGAAGTTCATCGAGAAGCCGAGACATATTGAGCTGCAGGTGCTGGGTGACAAGGCCGGAAACGTCGTGCACCTGTACGAGCGAGACTGTTCTGTGCAGAGGCGTCACCAGAAGCTTGTAGAGGTTGCTCCAGCCCCAAACTTGGACCAAAGGGTAAGGAGGTGAATCAGCAAACCTTCTGGTGGGGCAAATAGGTTGTTTGTCTTTTTTAGTACAAGAAGCCCCAGTTATTCGACCTTTCATAATTCAACGTTTTGCTCTTTCAACATTTCAAAATACCTACCTTATTTTACTGTTTTGACATGCAATCCCTGCTCTGACAGGTGCGGGAGGCCATGGCAGCTGATGCAGTCAAGTTGTGTAGGAGTGTTGGCTATGAGAATGCTGGCACTGTTGAGTTCCTGCTGGACAACCAAGGGAACTACTACTTCATAGAGGTCAATGCCCGTCTGCAGGTGGAGCACACGTGTACAGAGGAGATCACTGGGTACATACACACGTCATGCAGAGTACTGAAAAATTTGGCTGTAGTCTCTGATTACCCTCATCAACACTTAAGTTTTCTTTACTGGAGTGCAATACTTGCCATACATTGTTTTTAAGGTTTCATAACTCCTTTTCATATTGTTATAAATGTTTTTTCTGATGCAGTTCCATGATTTTTGAGATTTTCAAGCATGCCAGTATTCACTATTGGTAGGCTAAATAATCCAGTTTCACCCCTCACTTAAAGGATTGACTTGGTGCAGTCGCAAATCCGCATCGCCGAGGGGATGACTCTGCCTGAGCTGGGCATGACTCAGGAGAAGATCACAGCCCAGGGGTGTGCCATTCAGTGCAGAGTCACAACAGAGGATCCTGCCAAGGGTTTCCAGCCAGACACAGGGAGGCTGGAGGTAGGCAGGTGTTAACATTTATACACAGAATTGAGATTTCATGATACATATTTTAATGCAGCATCCATCACTCCATTATGGAATGTGTCACCCATTCTTGTCAACCCGCAGGTGTTCCGAAGCGGTGAGGGGATGGGCATCCGCCTTGATGGTGCCTCGGCCTATGCTGGGGCCATCATCTCCCCATACTATGACTCCCTCCTCATGAAGGTCATATCAAGGGCCTCGGACCTCCATGCCTCGGCCTCTAAGATGAACCGTTCCCTCCGAGAGTTCAGAATCCGTGGTGTCAAGGTCAGTGCCTGAACACTCAGAAAAGTGAAAAAGTGGAATAAAAAACTAAGATTTTCATAAACATTAAATTACATCCAACATATATATTGATTTACCTAGCAAAAAAAAAATTATCTGTTTTTATGGCTGCACAAATAGCCAGTCCTGTTAAGAGAATTGAAGGTATGAAAGACAGTATGAAAGGATAGCAAAATTATTACATAACTCACCAACCCGCCAAATACTGTTTACTTTCAGACAAACATTCCGTTCCTCCTCAACGTGCTAGAAAACCAGAAGTTCCTCAATGGTACTATCGACACCACCTTCATCGACGAGAACCCTCAGCTCTTCCAGTTCCAGCCTTCACAGAACCGAGCCCAAAAGTTGCTGAACTACTTGGGCAACGTGCTGGTCAATGGGCCCCTCACACCCTTGGCTACAGGGCTGAAGCCTGCAGAAATGTATGCCACAGTTCCAGAAACTCCACCAGGTTAGAACATGTCACCTTCTTTTCATTTAATGTCCTTATTTTCCTTAATGTTGTTGGATGGGCTTTGAGTCCCTCCCACTCTTAACCCGGTAACAGTGACGGGCCAAATTTGTGGCTTTACCGTGTACCAGCAATGGGCCAAATTTTTACCATGATATAAACCCCCCCAAATAGATGATGCGTAAACTGATCGCAAATGCATTGGTACTATATATTATGAAATGGTTTGCGTGAGTGGTGATTTTTTCTCATTAATTCGCTTAGAGGGGCCTTTAAGATACATGTTCCCAGCAGCTACCGGGTTAACAATGGTATACTCTCTCCTCCCTGATGTTCAACCTTCTGTCTTCTTCCACACACTGACATTTTTTTACTCAGCCACTTTTTTGATATGTGGAGAGATGAGGTGTGACAGCTTGTACAGGGAGAAACTTGAGTGGCAGAGTGATAAAGAACTAGGGTTACTAAGGCTGCAAGTTCCCAGTGACTCCAGAGAACAGCCCTCAAGGGGTCATTATGTATGGTGATCAGCTTTTACACTGGAAATACATTAAGCCACTTGACATCAGAAGCAAGGCAGACTGGTAGTGGTGATAGGGATGCATACAATAGGCTCTAATTATCCTACTTTTTAATTTATTGTTTCTAGGAGTTTTGCCTTGAATGCCAATAATGTAGAGATTAAAATTATTCCGCACATTTCTCCTTTTTGGTTCTTTAGCCACAGACCCTCCTCGTGGTTTCCGAGACGTCTTATTGGCTGAGGGACCAGAGGGCTTTGCCAAGGCTGTCAGGAACCACAAGGGTCTCCTGCTCATGGACACAACCTTCAGGGATGCCCACCAGTCTCTCCTGGCCACAAGGGTCCGAACCCATGACCTCCTAAAGGTACCCCAAGAAGCCATGTCCAAGTCCTAATTGATAATTCTAACTGGTGAGTTGGTATGGATCACTAACTAAAAAATGTCTCTGCCTTCAGATCTCACCATATGTTGCACACAACTTCAGTGGACTCTATTCCTTGGAGAACTGGGGAGGTGCCACCTTTGATGTGGCACTCAGGTTCCTCCATGAGTGCCCATGGGAACGACTGGAGGCCATGCGCAAGAAGATCCCAAACATTCCATTCCAGATGCTCCTGAGAGGGGCCAATGGTGTGGGGTACACTAGTTACCCGGACAATGCTGTGTACAAGTAGGTGTTTCTCTAAGGTTTAGGGATCTTGTTTACATGAATATGACATGCCCATACCAGTAGAATCATAGGATTGCTCTGTCACTTTGTCAAAGCCTCGGCTGGAAATAAGTATGTAGTTTAACTTGTCATAATTAATGTCTTAAAGATATGATTCCATTGTTGAATAGTTTGAGATACAGAAGTACACATTCTCATTTTTAGTCTACCTGGAATAGTTCCGTGGATAGTATTAGTTATTTCATCACCACTAAAACCAGTGTTTCCCAATTCTAACATCTATGATATGAACCTTATGTAAAATACAACTAAAACAAACTGAAATTTCAGATTCTGTGAACTGTCGGTAAAAGCAGGAATGGACATCTTCCGTGTGTTTGACTCCCTCAACTACATGCCCAACCTGCTGATGGGTGTGGAGGCTGTAGGCAGTGCAGGTAAGGATGATTATTGTTATTAACCCCTTGAGTGCCTGTTCCCTACAAGAAGACATCACCAAGCTACAGGAATGGAACAAAAAGTGGCTGCTACAATTCAGTGAAGAAAAATGTAAAGTCTTGTCCACCATACCAATACCATATGGGAAACACTCCACTATCAACCACAGAGGCAGGGAAAGACCTAGAAGTATATGTTACCAGGCTAATAGTGAATGTGAAATCCGTTCCAATCGCAGCGGACGGGTTAAGGGGGACAGAAATCGTTCCTAATGAGTTAACCAGAGGATGAAGTGCAATGCTGTGTGACTGGTGCTGTGTTGATTCAAAGATACACCCAGCACATATGCAAACATGATTTTTATGTAGGGAAAGAGGATAGCTCAGTGGCTTATAAATACATCACTACAACATTGTGGTCCTAAGAGAGAAAAATGAAAGTTCCCAAGATGTAGCAATTTAGTTAAGTGTGAGTTATCTTGATACTCCCCTCTGAAGAGTTGGAAGAAGGGTAAACTGATTGGGAAAACATTGTAATAGATTAAATAATGCATGTACGTATAAACAAATAATGTTAGATATGAAGCTTCACCTCAGTTCAGTAGGAAAGTTGTTGTTGATGAGACCCAAACCAACTAAAACTTATGAATGTCTTTATATTGGAAGTCTGATTGAAGTTTCCTCCCAACTCTCCAGGTGGTGTGGTGGAAGCTGCCATCTCATACTCTGGAGATATATGTGACCCCAGCAAGACCAAGTACACCCTCCAGTACTACCTAGACTTGGCAGAGCAGTTGGTGAAGGCTGGAACACATGTGCTTTGTATCAAGGTAACGTGAAGGGGCCCTTTAGATATTTCCTTAGTGTTTTCTCAAGGGTAACGATTCTAGTCTGTCAAAGAAAAGAATATATGTTTGAAAATAGAAACAAAAGAATTCGTTTTAGCTGGAAAGATGTGTTATTGTATGTTTTTTTATTGAAAGGATATTGAGAAATTACAAGGAGTAAGAAAGTTTTAGTGAAAGGAAGTGTTGGGTTAGACAGATTTTGATGAGGGAATTTTCTCGCAGGACGCTGCCAAAGGAATGATGAGGATAATATAAAAGTAAATTCTGATTACCAGGAGGAAGGTGCTGTGTGCTGCGGCTAGTGCCTGGGCTGTGTTCATAACTAAGCTCCAGTTACACATTGTCTTCCTCTCACTAAATCCCATCACTCCCGTCATATCAAGCTTTGTCCAGCATGACCCGTTTTTTTAATTCCTGCCATCTTGTTTGTCCTTAAATAGTGTGCAGCATTTTCACAGTTTAGTTACTGTTTCAAGTAATTTTTTGGACGTGTCAAAGTATAATGTGTGCTGAACCTGTGTCCAGGATATGGCAGGACTTTTGAAGCCTCAGGCGGCCAAGCTGCTCGTGTCTTCCCTGCGCGACAAGTACCCTGACCTGCCCATCCACGTCCACACCCACGACACTTCAGGGGCAGGTGAGGCTGAGCTGCTATGTGGCAGATATGTATTCTTTTATAGAATTACAGATACCTTTAGTTTTAAGTGAGGTTGTGTCTGAAGAGGCAGAATAAAAGTACTCTCATAATTCAAACTTTCTTTGGCAGCATGAGATTGCTGTAAGCAAAGGCTTCGAGTAAGCAATACTTTAGATTTATTTACTTCATAATCTTTCAAAAACATTTAATTTTAATACTTCAAATGAGAGGTACCTATACTTACTCATAAACTGAGTTTTCTATGTAGCTACTCCTTGTGGAAGCATGCCTCCATGAATCTATGGGCCTGGGTTCAAATCCCAGCCCAGGCAGTCAGTTCACAGCCCACCCAGCTGTTCATCCTCTGTATCGGGATGGTTGATAAATGGGTACTTGAGGACCTGGTGAAGGCAAATTGGTAACCCTGCTGTTGCACTATCCTTGTGTCCCAGGGTAACGGCTCTTGCCCACCACGTGCTCAAGGGCCAATGACTGAGACTGCAATGGGCACCAAGGCCACATGGACTTACAGTATATGCTCCTAACTTTACCTTTACCAACCCTCTGATAGGGAATAGTCTCCTAATGGCAATGAAATATCTCCACTATTATTTCGTTCATCTTGTTATATCCTTGCATATTTAATTTAATAATTCTTTTCCTTTCTTGCCCCTCCCAGGTGTGGCTTCCATGCTGGAGTGTGCCTATGCAGGTGCTGACGCTGTTGATGTGGCTGTTGACTCCATGTCTGGCATGACCTCCCAGCCCTCCATGGGTGCCGTGGTGGCCAGCCTGATGGGCCATGAGCTGGACACTGGCATGAACCTCAGTGACATCAGCCAGTACTCTGCCTTCTGGGAACAAACTCGCACCCTCTATGCTCCCTTCGAGTGTGCCGTGACCATGAAGTCTGGGAATGCTGATGTCTACCAGAATGAAATACCTGGAGGCCAGTACACAAATCTGCAGTTCCAGGTACGACTTGTAACACTGCATTTTTCTGTGAGTGTGTTTGTATGCATAAAAGATGTATGTCATAAAGTAAGCCATGATCATCACCATATTTAGGCTCTTGAACCTTAATTTTAGTTAGTTTAGTTCTAAGTTAGATCTATTTCATGAGATTTTTGGCCTCAATACAAACATTTTCCTTGATTCCTTGCCCCATGAATATGCATGTTAGTGGACACTGCATTCCCACACCTTTTAGCATGTCTGACTTTCCCATTCACTCAACCTCCCAGAAATATCACACCTAGCTGATACTTGACTTCCCTGTATCCAGAGTTTGATATTTACATATTTTTTTAATTTTTTATTAATTAATATATTTAACTTTCTGCCAGGCCTTCTCCCTTGGACTGGGTGACCAGTTTGAGTCCATCAAGAAAGCGTACCGAGAGGCAAATCTTCTTCTTGGAGATTTAATTAAGGTACAGAATGTCATAGCCTTCCTATTAATATTAAAACTGACCTTCGTTGTGAATAGTCAATGTTGTTATTATAACAGTTTCCCAGACAGACAGCATTCATGTTGGTGTAGATTTTACTTTTCAGCAAGATCAAGCTTATCTGAAGTAATATTTTTTATCTATAAGTAAAAGGATTTCATTTAAAGAATCATTTGTTAGTTTTTAGTTGAATATTTTCTTAATGAGCTGACATTTTAGGTCACACCTTCCTCAAAAGTTGTCGGGGACTTGGCCCAGTTCATGGTCCAGAACAAACTCTCGGCAGCAGATGTGGAGGCCAAAGCAGAGAACCTCAGCTTCCCCAAGTCCGTGATAGAGTTCATGCAGGGCTACTTGGGGGAGCCCTATGGAGGGTTCCCGGAGCCTCTGCGCACCAAGGTGGGTCCTCCTCCTAGCCCTTGTGATATGTATATATTTTTTTCACATAGTCAGGTATTGTTACAATTGTTAGTGACTGTTCTTTGTGACCTGTTTTTTGTAAGGCACAAAATTGTTCCGAAGATTCTTACTATCTAAGGTAAAAGTTCAGATCAATATTTTTTGCTAGATATGATGAGTGGCTGTGATCGTTCATTGTGTGTGTATGTGTGTGCGTGTTACTATACTAGGCTAGTAAGACCATTCAGGGGTAACTCGTGACCACAGACAGAAGCAAATTAGCCATTGCTTGTACAGTACACTAAACCTGACAAGTTGTATAACCCCTGCCGTGTTTTATCTGTCCGTGCCACGTTTGTTTACCACACGTCTTTCTGGGCAGAACTAGTCCTTTATAACTAGCAATATCATGATGCAGCTATTTGCAGTGTGTATGTACAGTTATCAGAAAAGTGCCAGTGTCTTCTCTTTCACAGAGCATTACAAGCTATGTGTATTTGAGACAGTGAGTAACAGTGGCACATCCATCACCAATATTTTTTGTGTCAGCTACCCAGCTAATCTTAGTTTTCTACAATAATATTTAGTGGGATGAAATAAAGACATAAATACATAGAAAAATTTGAACTGACCTGAGCGGACCGGAGTATAGTCGGCGAGTGAGTGAGGCGACGCCCCCCCAGGCATAGGCTCCCCATGAACTTCAGCTGTGTTTTCAAAGAAGAGAGCTGCCAAAATTAAGGCGTCATATATGGTTGTGCACCTTACATGCCCTAAAATGTGGTTGTAAAAAGTGGGTTTTTTTGTGCTTGTGTGTGTGTGTGTGTGTGTGTGTGTGTGGAAAACTTGATGCATTATTTGAAAGCTTCAGCCAGCTGCTATTTGAATTCTCTTAAATAATTTACGAATTGCTGTTCAAGCGTCCAATATTTGAGTCTTCTTGGACAGTATGATGCAGAAACTGATGCACCACACCATGGGATAACCTGTAATGGGGAGTATTAGGGAGCAAAGTGTAGCACCATTTCTCGATGTAAATATATAGACTGTAATATCTGGTGTAAAGAATACAATGGCTTATTCAGTATCTTTAAGATGAAGGGTAAAGATATATCCAATGTTTCTTGTAGTGTAATATGCACACTACTATGAGTAAGATTAGGATTAAAATTTTATATAATGTTTAGCTCGTTTATAAGCGTCAAAGAGTTGTAGGTTAAGTAGTAATGGATAATTCTTTAAACATGTGAAGAACTCTACCTACATAACATATTGTGACAGATACTAATGCATCGGACTAGTGGGCAGGCCAAAGAGGGTGAGGTAAGGCTGACCACAACAGTTTGTGCTGAACCAAAATAAGTAACAAACTCGCATAAAACATGGACGTAGATGCACAGTGTGTTTGTGTGTGTGTGCGCGCGTGTGTGTGTAGGGGTGGGGGGTGCCCATGCATCCATGCTGGAGGGAGTTGTGGTTGTTGATGTGTGGCGTGTATGCAAGATGGTCCCGAGGATGTACATGGCAGGTGGTGCATCGGATTTCATGGAATTAGTTTTGCTTCATCTTCCGTCACTTAGTGCTGGACTCTCATGGAAAAGGGTCAGGTTGTACAAAGCTGTCATGGCAAAAAAAGATTTACCTTTAATAATTAGAAAAAGCTGTGGAATTATAGTAAATCATCAGCCTTTCTAGACCATTCAGTCGTGTTACTCTATTTTGGCAACCAGAGACTCCACCTGCCTTGCTTTTACTTGCCTTGTCTCCATACATTACTACATGTCACAGAACAAATGCAGCAGCACTGTAGCTGATATTTATATTTTAATTGGTTCTTCTCACATCTTTTGCATAAAAAAGACATGCTTGTCTCTTCTCTTTATAAGACATCATTTTCCATTTACTTTCTACTATGCAAGGGAGATCAGGAAAAAACAAATGCTTTTTAATAATTATAAATATAATTAACTGGCAGATTTTTGTACTGTCCAGGCTTGTGTATTGTCTTGAGACAATAAGCCGCAGTAACGGGTCTTCTGGCTTTTATGTATTTTGCTTCTGGAAGAGGGAGAGCGATAGTTTGGAGTATTATTTGTTTAAATTTCTGTGGAGAAAATAGCTGGGAACGTTGACAGACAAATAATAGTGAATGGACTGATGCAGTAGACCAGATGAATGACAGTTAAAAGCTCTTGAGACAGAATGCATGGGCCAGGACTGCACTTAAAGGAGACTGACCTCAAACATGTAATGGTCTGTGAACCGTGTTATGCCATCAGCTGCTGAGATCATAGACAATGTCAGTTCCTTTGGCAACTGTAGTTGGAGGGTGTGTGAATGTTGCCTGCTAGCTGCTCTTACACTCTTACCATTATGCTATTATCATCATGTGCTTTGCCTCCTTAGGCTCTACCCTCCACCCTGCCCTGGCAAGGCAGAAAGAAAGGCTTCTGATGATTTTGTCCCTTGCATGAGAATAGATGTAGTGTTAGAATGTAGATGCTCTGCAAGCACTGGTCTGTCTAGAGGTGGATTGTTTGACTTATAAATAACACTAAAATTTCAACGATTCCAGGTCTTTTCCTGACACCTCACTGATAGGGTTCATCACACATCAAAGATAACCTTAATGGAAGTCCTCGGACATTCTTACAAAACACTTTTTTTTGCATACTTTCATTAAAATAATAATATTACTTGGTATTCTCCTCCATACATTGAGGGCAGTTTTAGTTCTTCCCTGAGTGCCATTCACGCCCTCCCAAAGGTGTTGTCTCCTGCAAACTATTTCCTAGCAGATGCCATCCTTTACATATGCATTTTATATTCATATTTATTTTATTTTATTTGTTTTTTATTGTTTATTACTCATTACACAATCCATTCCAATGCCTTCAGTTTTACATTAAAGTTCATGCACATCAAAGCAGTTGCCTCTAGTCCCCATCAACTCTTTACTTTTTCAGTATTGAAATGCCATGATCCTGTTCTCTAATAATACCTTTGTAAAGCCAGAATAGATTGAGGTAAATACTGTAGCTTTATATTTGTCTGCAATACATGTTTTATAAATAAAGCTCGCACACATTTTTCTTGAGGTTAGTTTCGGATCCAATCACTCGGGGAAAATGATACTAGAGCCTAATCCTCTCTCTCAACGTTCACGAAGGCTTTAGATATTGATGTACATAATGTTTGTCTGTTCTTAGTATTAACAGTAGTAGTCTGTCATAGTGTTAAACAGTATTTGTAACTCATTATTGTTTTTGTCTTTGTAACTGTATATCTTTTCTTACCTTCCTTCATGTTTGTTATGTCATTAGTCTGTCATCAATACCCCAAATTATTTTTTTTTTGTTTGTTTGTTTGCCCTGAAAATTATATCTTTTTACATTTTTATATTAAATTACTTTTAATCTTGAAGGTTTCCCCACTAAATTAACCCGGTAGCAGCGACGGGCCAAATTTGTGCCATGATATAAACCCCCAAAAATAGTTGATACATAATTTGATCATAAATGCCTTGATATATATTATGAAATGGCTTGTGCGAGGGGTGATTTTTTCGCATTTTTCTAGCTTGGAGGAACCATTAAGAAACATGATCCCCGCTGCTTCCAGGTTAACTGTGGCCAGCAATTCATTGGCCTCGTGGAAAGAGAATTAGATATCTGTGAATTTTTAAATGCAGTTTTTCTTCAATAAGTCTACAAGTATTCCCACTCCAAATATTTCCCATCCCCCAGGGCTTCATTTACACATTAGTAATTATTGTTTTAGACATGAATGTGCTGCCTCCTTGTAGTAGTCATGCTGCAGTAGTTGCTTCCTCGTGTGTACTCATGAACATTGATGACCTGTGAGGCAGCTGCATGTGCTCAGTAGTCGTGTATAGTGGAACAATACTTACAGCAGTTTGTGTCACTCAAATCTTGGTGTGCCCACATAAATCTTCACAGAGGCAAAGACTTAAGTAGAGACTCTAATATGAAGACACAGTGTACCTTGTTGATAACTGAAATGTTCTCTAAATAATGATATTATTTTCATTGAAATTTGTTATAGAAATTTTAACCAAGATTCTTAGTTTCTTGGGACAATTTTGTAAATACCGTTGTTTGTTTAGATGCTGAAGGGACTGCCCACCGTTGATGGCCGGCCCGGGGCGCTGATGGCCCCCATGGATTTTGCTGCCATGAAATCTGAGCTGATTGAGGAGCACGGCCCTCGCATCAGTGACTACGACACCGTCAGCTCAGCAATGTACCCTAAGGTGAGTGTAAAGGTTTGCCTGTAGAGTGCATGCACACTATAGCTATTTACTTTAATTAAGTAAACAAAGGCCTAGTAGTGTGTTGCCCTAATATCCATCATGCCTCTAGATGCTAAGCCTAGGTCACGCACTGACACATAAGATCTATGTTCTGTTGCTCATTGTTCTAAATTTGAAATTAATGTTCCTCAGGTCACAGATGATTACCTCCGCTTCCGGGAAAAGTACGGGCCAGTGGACAAGCTGGACACTCGCATCTTCCTCACTGGGCCAAAGGTGATGCCTATAAAGCTTGTTGCAGAGACCATAATTTTTTACCTATTATTATACAGTAAATGCCTTGTAGCCTTACATTGTAATGCATTAATGATTGTGCTCATCATAATAAGTTCTGTAACTAATTAAGTTGGAATGCACCAGGTTGGTGAAGAATTTGAGGTGGAGATTGAGAAGGGGAAGACACTGCACATCAAGACCCTGGCCATGGCTGAAGATCTTAACGCCAATGGAGAAAGGGAAGTCTTCTTTGAGCTCAATGGTCAGCTGAGATCCGTGATGGTGCGAGATCAAGAAGCAGTGAAGGTAAGTGTTTTCCTACTAAATGTCAACATTGACATTTATGTATTTTAAGAGTTAAGGAATTAATATTATAAATTAAAAAAATTCTGCTGATTTTTAAGATTTGTTTGGTAAGGGAGCACACCTCTCCACCTTGAGGGAGTGTAGAAATGTTGTGCACAAGACAAATAGTGGAAACTGTTGCTTTGGTGTGAAACCTTGGCACCACTCCTACTTTAGGGGCCAACCTGCAGCACAGCATGAAGCCACCAGTTTCTCCATTTGGTTCATGTAAAATGCCTGATTAGCAATGATGCAAAATGTAATTTGTCCTGTAAGTAAAAGGTATATTACATTTTGGTTGGTGTATCACAGAAACATCACATCACTAACGTCCTATATGTTGAGCACTAAGCTGTTTATGACCATGAATGTTACTAGTTTTAATATTGGTTAAATCCATCTAGTTTTCCCAGTGCTGGCTCTTCTTGTTTGTTTCCATCTCTGTTCTAAGTTACAGTGTCACTGAAAAACTAATACTGCTAAAGCACAACAGAACCCACTCATTAACCTTTCTGTCCTCAACAGGATCTGCATGTGCATCCCAAAGTTACGCCTGGTGTGAAGGGTGAGGTGGGGGCCCCCATGCCCGGCACAGTGATAGACATCCAAGTGAAGGTTGGAGACACTGTGAAGAAGGGTTCCCCGCTGGTAGTGCTCTCAGCCATGAAGATGGAGATGGTGGTGCAGGCGCCGTGTGATGGAAAGGTTGCTTCAATCAGCGTCACCAAGGACATGAAGCTAGAAGGGAATGACCTGGTGCTCTCTCTAGACCCTCAGTGAACAGTAGTGAGTATTAAGCCACACACAAGCCATGTAGCACATTACAATCCTGCCCGAGTACCTGACATTTCAAGTACATTAGTCCATATTAATGAGGTTGTTTGCAGGCAACATCATTCCTCGGAGAGTAAAAGCAGAATAATTTAATTTTGGAACATGCTGTAGCTCATTATAAGCTCAGTAAAGCAAGATTTGAGGATGGAGGGAGTAATGAAAATGGTACTTCACTGATTTCTCACAGTTCATACAGGTAATATATTTAATGAACTGATATTTCAAGCCTCCAGTAGCAGTGATAGGAGCATAAGACAAAACCTCTAGAGGGTAAAGTCTTCCCTCATTTAGAGTAACAACAAAGGTCCTGTAAATGGTAAGGGGCACCAATCACGGTAGGAAGGAGAGAATCTGACACACTCGGCTGTTTCGTTGTGCCCCCGTCGACTGATTATAATGGGAAGCCTTGGAGTGATGCACCTTACCAATTATAAGATCATTGCTAGTATAACAAAGGTTTTATAAATGGTAAGATGCTACACTCCAAGGATTTGCATCATCGAATACCGTATGTCCTATCTTACCATTTCTAAGTTCTTTGATAACTAGCAAAAAGTTTTCTCAATTTTTGTCAGGCAGGAAAAGCAGCCACGTTTCAAGAATGGAGAGGAACTAAAACTTTGTATTCGAAACTGATCTCTTAAAGCATAATTTTGGTAATAACATGACAAACTCTTTAATATTTGCCATTTCTTCACTCCTCAATATTTGTTTGCATCATTGTATTTAAGTCTCCTACATATTATGGTACATCTGTTTTTGGAATTGTACAGAATAGTAAAAAAACTGAAATAGTAGCATGAAAACAGGTCTGAAAAATGTGCTAAGTCGAAGATACCTAAAAAAGGCTCCGGAGACAAACTGGAAGCATTTTTACTTAAATTGTTTGAAAGTTTTTGTCTGTATCAAACTTTATTGAAAAGCCTTTGACATTTGGAGAACCGTGTGCATTACAAACTTGTAATGAATTTGCAATCCATTTTTAGTTCCTGTACTTAGAAATGTGACAGGCTGCCATGGGTGCTGGTAAATTCTTCATTTTGGCGCCGTCTTTTTGGTGTCCAGTTGTGCTCCCTCCAATAGGCCGCCTGCACGTGCCTGGGTGGAAATTCCTTGCACAAAGGGGTGAAAGGAGCGGTCCCTCTGTTAGGGAGAAAAGCTTTTTGTATTGAATTTGTAGAAACTATGTTTGGAGGACTTTAAATACACTTGAAGGGCCACTCAAATTAGTTTCTTTTAAAACCAGAGAGGCTTAAGTGTTGCTCAGGAGCCTCTTTGAAGTATTATTGACTTAGACCTGGGACATGGAAGTGTATAAACTGTTTCTTTCATTTTTTCCACGATATTGTTGAGACCTGGGACCTGGAAGTGTGTTTCTTTCATTTTTTCCACGATATTGTTGTCTTTTTTTTAATATTTTAAATTTCACAGTAACTATGACAAAGTCGAAGATACCTAGAAAAGGCTCCGGAGACAAACTGGAAGCATTTTTCCTTAAATTAAACACAGTTTGTGTCTGTATCAAACTACTTTAAAGAAAATTTGGAGATTTGGAGACAGTAGTATTACAGACTTGTATGAATTTGCAATAATTTTTTTTTTCCTGTGCTTAGAAATGGACAGGCTGCCATGGGTGGTGCTAATTCTTTCTTTTTTGCGCGCGTTTTTTTTGGTGTCCAGTTGTGGAATTTGACTATGTTTTTGGACTTTACTTTACACTTGAAGGGCCACTCAAATTAGTTTCTTTTAAAACCAGAGAGGCTTAAGTGTTGCTCTGGAGCCTCTTTGAAGTATTATTGACTTAGTTTTTGAGACCTGGGAGTGTATGTTTTTCATTTTTTCCACGATATTGTTGTCTTTGCTAATTAATTAAACCACGTTGTTACACACTATCACAGTACTACTACCATTTTTTTTAATTTTATAGTCACGACAGTCATCAGTAAAGAAATATTTTAAACTTCACTATCATAGTTACCTTACAAGATGAAAAAAGCCCCCTGGCGCCCGGCTGAGTAAATAAGGATGCTGCTGCTGATTGCCTGTTGGCGGGCGGGGCATCTGCCGTGTGTGTCGCCCAGCACACCAGCCGATGTTCAATATATTTACTTGGCTCATCTGTTACAAAAGACAGACAAGTTTTGTTGACATTATTAGATTAAGCAGCAATTATACAACCAATATGATTTTCAAAACATCTGCTCAACTACATAAAATCCTCCTGAATACGATGGTGCTTTCTGATCAGACTCTAATTTCTGAGAAAATTTGAAGTGAAGAGTAGGCACCAATCAATGAGACAAATCCACTTAACAAGCTTAAAAATGCTTAAATGTGTAGCAACAGTGTGCACTTGGCAGGCGCTGGAGAACAAAATATCTTGCTAACAGCTGATGACGGGCACAGAGTCTTGAATGGGACAAGTGGGGTGTTGTTTTCAGTTCGTAATATCTTTTGGGAGGGTGTCCTCAAAAGTATTTATTTGCCCTGCACTGAAGCAAATTGCCTCAACCTTTACTTTAGGAGAGAATTACCTCTAAAAACACGACAATAAACTGAACTAGAAAACAAATACACAACTAGGTGCTGAAAGCTTTAAGAATTTGTTGTGATCAGACTTTTAGATCTTGATAATTCCTGACTTTCAGAGAGTAATGAAGAATGGAAGTATTGTTCATGCCTGAAGGGTGTTTTAAGTAAGCACAAGGGGTGTGGAGCCGCCTCTCCCCGCCCACCCGGCCACCCAGCACACTCCACAACAACCTGCCCAAGACGTGTGTACATGACTTGGGATGCATTCCTCAGCCTTCACCAGCACAGCAACCGCACCAACACATTATTGCCTCCAGGACGTATTGATTACCCCGAAATTATCTTTACTTTAGACCTAGCATGTAAAAGCTGTTCATTACTAAACGTATTTTTATATTAAGTTTGTGTTAAATAATGCTTTCCAATGCAAGTGTGGATGGGACAAGCTGCTCGTGGCCCAGTCAGCCACTGGTGAGGAGCTTGTCGTGTGTGCCTGTACTCCTGAGGATCCCCAATGTCTTGCTCTCTTCAGCCACACTCTGCTCTCTCTCTCCTAGCTGTTTACGCTGTTCTCTCCTATAGATGAATTACAGTAAATAACTCAAAACACGCAAAATTTTAAAATTCAAAAAGGTGCACATCACAATAAATACTATAGCGAAGGAATAATAACTCTATATACTGTAAAATAAAGAGAACAACTAAGACCTTCCAAGACTTGACACATACCATAAAAATTACTGTTAATCACTCCTAATAGAGCAAGGGAACTTATGCACAGGAGCACTCAAAACACTTTTAAACCTAATTCTGAACTGGAGAAGCTGAGCAACCAGTGACTCCTCTTCATTATCCCATATGGTCAGTGAAGTCATTACAAGACATTCACTTATTGCTTTGGAAGGGTATTTGTTTCCTGTTATTTTCAGCTGTTATTTCCAGAAACCACAAATGTTTAGAAACACGATGAACTGGAGAGCAAAATTACAGATCAGCTAATGTTAGTATTCCTTTTGGGATTAATTTAATAAATTGTTTTGTAAATAAACATTGTTAATCAACGAATTGTCTTGAAAACTATGCCTAAATACCCGTTTACTCTAAATTACATATGAGTGCAGCACTATTGTGATCTTGAAAATCAATTTATTGTACTCTGATTGCAGGTGGTGAAGGTTGTAATACTGTATGTGGTAATTAGTACTGGTAATCTAATACAGAGTATTTGTACAGACACAAAGCATATTTGTGATACTTGTAAAAATGTTTAGCATCCAAAAGTTTAGAGGAAATTATAAAAGAATTCAACTTGCTGAACCAATTCCACTGTAGTGGGTTTGCCCTAACTGTGCTGTGATTGGCGTTTAGGTGTTGTTGAGAACAAAGTTTGCCAGTGGCCTAAGTTACATAGTCTTATGGTTCTCATGATAGTTGTATGTGATCTCGAAACTCTGCAGCCTTAAATGATTCTTCCATAAAAGATAAGCTACAGTCAGAATTGAGCACCACCTTCCCTGTCTTTACTTTCAGTTTACATTCCAGAATGCACGTGGTTAAATGTTCACAGTTTTTATGTTGAATGTTCATTGCGAATGTTCATTAACAGGTTTGCATAATCTTAATTTTCATGACCTGGTTTGCATAATCTTAATTTTCATGACCTCAGTGTCTTTCCTTGCCTACATTGCTTGTCAAATCAAAATGGTTGTGACCATAATGTAACATTTCGACAAAGGAAACACACAGGCACAAACACCCATGCAATTGACCAAACACACACACACACCAGAAATGGTTGTGACCATAATTTGACACTCAAAAATGGAAAAACACACACACACCAGGAATGTCTGTTAATTGTTGTTTTCCTCTGGGTAAATATGAACACAGTAAACCATTGGTGTCTTGGCTATTCAGGAGTTTTGGCAGAATTGTTGATAATAGTTTAATAATGCCAGGATGCATTGGTAAAGTGCAGGAGGTGTAGGAGATAAATATAAAGTGTGGGTGGGTGGGTGCGTGCGTGCGTGTGCACCCCTGCACTTAATTAACATATAGACAAGTCACCAATGGACTGTTGTATATGTATTCAGCTTAAAGGAAAAGTGAAGAAGATATAACCAGGCACCCTTGGTCACATAACTACTGTAATGTTTAGAGTTGCTGCTCAACACTGAGATAATTACCGTGTACTGACAACAAAGCAGCCAAGTGTATAGACACAACAAGTAACAAGTGATGTTGCTTACAAGTCCACCTATCATTAGTATCATGTCTTCCTGTAAGCAATACTTGACTGGCTTAGTGGCTGTATGTAGTGTTGAGGCGAGTCGGCAGTAAACGTAAGGTCCTCCCCCTACAGTCAAACCATTTCAAATAGTCCGTTTGGGCATTCAATTCCTCAGGTCCTTTCCTCCCTTCTGCTATTTTTCCCTTTCATATGTTGCCTATAGCTAACATACGAAAGGAAGGGATAGGTACTGGGACAGATATTGGGCAGAGGGGAGGAAGGACCCACGGAATCAAACGCCCAACAAAACTATTTGAAATGGTTTGACTATAGTGTGAGGCATTGTGTTGCTCTGGGTACTAGGAGTGTGCCACCAACCACCTCACCACCCCAAGTGTGTAGCAGTGGTGTACGTTGTTGCAAAAACTATGTTAGACTAAATTAAACAAATCTATGGTCTCAAGCTCTGACTTTCAATTACCTTATAACACGAGGGAAAATTCCATTAGTAGTCTAAATTCCAAGAACCGAAAATCTCCACAGTTCAAATTTGTAAAGGTTAGAAGAAAGTATGAGGTGGAAAAATAGGAATGCCTCAACTCTGGAGTAAAGAAAATTATTAAAAAGATGAAAGTGTAAGTGGTCCCAAATTCTGTCTGGTCCTGCTGTGATCCTAGACTTATATAATTTTACTTCTTGCTCTGACAGTAAGATACTTTTTAGAGAGAGGAAATTACAGTTTGCTTCTCTGGGAAATGGATGAAGCTGCAATGGGTTGGGTATGCTTGGTGTGTGTGTGTGTGTATTGAGGGTAATTACATTCATTCAGACAAGCAATATAGCAATTAATCTTAACTCACCTCCTTTGTCTGACTCTCTTCAGTAACTCAGAGTTCGGCACAGAGTCGAGTAGCTTCCCTTATCATCATCATCATTCATCGGTTCTCATATACTGAACTTCCCATATGAATCTTGCTCTCCTTCCTCATGAACACACTGCTACTGCTTATGACTCCTTGTTCTCACTCACCCTTTATGCTTCTTCCACTCCTGCAAAGGGTATTCAGTCTCACTACATATAGGGTCTATGGAGGGTATGTAAGTCCTTCTGTATAAAGAGACGAGATGGGATAAGTCAAAGATCATATTTCTTAATGGTTCCTCCAAGCGAGAAAAATGAGAAAAAATTACCCGTCGCACAAACCATTTCATGATATATATCAAAGCATTTGTGATCAGAATAAGTATCATCTATTTTGGGGGGGTTTATATCATAGCACAAATTTGGCCCATCGCTGCAACACGGTAAAGCCACAAATTTGGCCCGTCGCTGCTACTGCCCTATCTAGTATGAACTTTTACGAGGCACTGTTCGATGTTTTAACAGATAATGTCATGGTCCAACACAAGGTCTTTTTTGGTAACTTCTGAACTAAACTACTATACCATCCTCTACACTCCATAATGGCTATTGAAGGTTTTCGACGCAACACCAGACACAAAAGAGATGTCCTACTCAGTTTCCTCAAAAATTCTTTACCATAAGGGGAATATTCGAAGTCTCTGGCATTGGTTTGGGAGATAACTAACCAACCTCCGTGTCAAACTATGAAATTAGCCCATATAATTTATTGGCCATGCACTAATACCCACCATTGACCTTATCTTATGCCCTAGTAACCTTTTATGTGCTATCAGAACGCCCCCGAGCTCCACCTGCCTTGACCCCACCTGTAATAGGCCTACTCAGCTGTGCCCCTCAGGTGGATACGGGTATATGTCTGTTTCTTCCTCTCCCTCATCACCATCACCATCGCTTGCTTTAGCTGCCCCAGACGCCTCGAGACACAAAACACGCAAACTTCCTTTTAGACTTCCCGTTACTCTTGCTTCTAAGATGTAGCTCAGTCATATTTCTTTGGGACCTCAACTTCTATTTCTTCCTATTCAGTTTATGTATTTTAGCTTCCTTTTCGGAGACGGGAAGAGTGGGCGAGCTCCATCAGTGAGCGAGAGACAGCAGCACAATGTCAGGCCTTTCTACATAACCGTTTATCTTTGTCTACTTACGTACCTTTCTGTTTATTTATCTATATATATCTATCTATTTTATCTACCTATTTATCTGTCTTTTTATCTACATCAATCTATTTATCTCTTATCTATCGTATTTGTCAAAGCTCCACATGGAAGACTGAATTAACACATACGTATGTTGCTTGTTCACGATGAGTCAGCCTCCTCAGAGTTTTCCTGGACACATACATAGTACATACACACCTCTGGCTTTTATCTTTGTTACGTTTACACCCCAAAGTTTACGGAGTGCTGTTATTGGTTCATGTTGAGAATGTGACGGAACGGAGGATGTCTTATCAACTTACAGGTACAATCTTATCTTGCCTCATAGCAGGATAAGATTGATAAGGAGGTGGATATCGTATGGCAGCGAGCGAGGTAAGGAGGAGGTTAGGGAGTGCGCCCTCACCTCGCCTCGGCTCAGTCCGGCTTGGCAGTTCATTGCGAGCCACCTGAGGGGTCACGTCCTGCCACTCTCCGTGCCACCTAGGGAGCAGAACCCGCGGGAGACTCAGCCCGAATCCTGTGCGCACTAAAACGACGGACATAGTGATTGATTGATAGACATAGTGCTACAGCTGCATGGTGGTCTTTTGGACTTTCGTTGCTGGTCTGTCCCTGTGTATAAGTCTGAAAAATATTTAAATTCCTTTGCCAATTGTGCATGAAAGGATGTGGAGTATGTTCAAGTGATACAACGATGTGAGAGGCTGTGATCTTCCTCTGGACGAACGAGAGTACAACGGACAGCGAGGCAGTGATGAGGGTGCTAGTGGTGCTGGCGGTGCTGGTGCTTCCTGGGCTGGTGTGTGGACAGGGACACTCTTTAGATTACGAATACATTCCGCACAAGGACGAGCATTTCCCGTCACGAGCAAGGACAAACCTAGCACCCAGACCCCGGGCTCAGGTCGAATATAATGCTACTATACAAAAGTGTCGATGTGGTGCTAACAGAGCGTGGAGCGGCTCGGGCTGCTCCCTGGCAGAGCAGAGTTACGTGGCTGTGATGGACGAAAGCACGCAACAAGCTAGTGCGTCTCCAACTGATGCATTTCGGGTGAGGGTCGAGGCAGCTCCATGCTCCCAGAACCAAGTGAAAGTTACTTTGGTTCCGAGTCGTGACTACTCTAACCAATTCTCCCTCCTCCCGAACGGTTCGTTGTACTGGCAGGCGCTGGCCTACGAGCACTACTGTTTTGACCATACGCTCGACAGTGAAGGAAAAATGTCCTGGGAGGCCGACGTGTGTCTCTCGCCACCAGCCGTTCCCCGCTGCTGCCACAGTCTGGCCATCGGTTCAGACGGCTCCTGCAACGCCTACCCTCATCAGTCCTTCTCGCCCCCTGTCATGCTGAGAGAACAAGTGCTGCAGTGGCCGGGTGATGTGCCGGAGAGGGCCGTGAGCGTGACATGTGCAAAGTACGAGAAACTCTTGAATCTTTCGCTGAACACGAGCCAGACACATCTTACGTACGCGTCAGGAGGCGTGTCCTTGGCGTGGTCTCCGGGAGACTCCTCGCAGAGAAACGAAGGAGAAGGGTTTTGTGTTGCGCCAGACGTGAATAAAGGGATATATAATGTATCAGTCTGTTACGAGGACCAAATAGCCATCTACGAGCAGCAATGCAACAGTGTCACCTGTGTACGGAAGTGTTGTCCCGAGGGAGAAATCATGCACGGGGTAGAGTGTGTGCCTGCCGGAGGCTCCTTCCTGTGGCGGCCGGCCTTCACGGATGCCAATGACCACGTATCCAGAGTCGAGCCTCCGAGTGACTTGTCCTACCTTTACGGAGTGCCGACCCATTGCCAGTTGTTCCTGTTGAATCCTGAGGCTGCCGAGGACACATTTCTTCTGCTAAACAATGGAAACCTGTTCCTTCCTCGCGATGTGGGAGCCGATGAGAGCTACCCGCCAACCCACTATTGCATCGACAACTTTGTAAGCCAGGACAAGGCCGTAGAAAAAGCTCTCGCCTGTTTCGGCTTGGAGCCTGCTCAGCCCGTGTGCTCGGCGATTAAGGAGAGCCTGTACCCGATCCTGCTGCTGGTGTCGAGCGCGTTCCTCGGCATCACCCTCGTCGTGTATATCGGCGTGCCGGACATCAGGGACAAACTGCACGGCCGCTGCCTCATCTCGCTCGTGGCCGCCCTCTTCGTTGGCTACACGCTGCTGGCCACAACAAGGCTGGCGGCTGGCACGCTGTCAACGTCAGCCTGTTTCTTCCTAGGTGAGGTTTTGTTTTCACTCCCTCGTACAAGCAACAGACTTCCTGCATTCTTGTGTAACATGCATGCCGCACAAAAGTGTCCGTGGCACGCTCCTTCCCTCCGGACCTGCCTTGTATAGACCTAACGGCCCTTTGCAGTCCATTGCGTTATCCTCTCCTTCCTTGATGAGTTAGTGATATATTCAAATCTCGCTCATCACTCGAGACAACAGAATCCCTCTTTCTGTTAGGCTTGTGTTGTTTTTTCACATGCCCGAACAAATAAAGCGTCCATACATTATTCCCTTCAAGACACTCCTCCTCCCTCCTTAAAAAAAAAACATTAGTGTCATTGTTTTGTAACGCTCACTAATTACGGCAACTTTAGGCACGAAGGCTTTGTTTGTGTTGTTATCAGAGATGAATCTGTCACTTTAGGTCGTTTTATGACAGACAACTGACGGTCCTGCAGCAGCCCCTAACTGACACCTCCCCGCCCCTTTCGTGACGGTTAGCTGTTCCTCAGGTATACCGACACAGGTGCTGACAAAACGCCATTGAAAACACGCACGCTTCGTCTCGCGCTTCTTGAAAACGGGTACAATTGGCACTGTACTGAAGGACGTGAATGTAGACAACAGCAAAACAATATTGATTCATAATAGTAATGATAATGATGATAAAAAATAATAATAATAATTGTTGAAAAAGATAAAGTACTACTACTACTACTACTACTGCTATTACTACTAAATAACAAAAACAAAACATATTGATGAGAAAAATGAAAATAACGCCAACAATAATAAGAATGATAATAATAGTAATGATAATGCTTAATAATAATAATAATAATAATAATAATAATAATAATAATAATAATAAAGAAGAAGAGAAGACGAGGAAGCCAGCCAGCACAGTCAGACTTTCCCAATCAGCGCTGTCATAACGTTATCAGGAATAGAGCGCCATAAAACACACCCTCGCTTGCCCGCCCCGACCCCTCAGACTATTTCTCAAGGCCGCAAAAGGAGATCAATCGCTTTCTAATGAGTGTTTTTTGACGTTCACGATACAGAAGAAAGGTCAAACTAACAAACGAGGTCATTAAACTATCCCTGGAAACGCCCACAACTCCTCGGAAAGTCTTGTCAAATGTATATTATGTGCTTGGGCTCCGAAATATAATCATTGGCTTGGTATTACTCAGATGCTTCGCCTCTTACATCAACTATTTCTCAAGGCCGCAAAAGGAGACTAATCGCCTTCTAATGAGTGTTTTTTGAGGTTCACGATACAGAAGAAAGGTCAAACTAACAAACGAGGTCATTTAACTACCCCTGGAAACGCCCACAACTCCTCCCGCCTTGTTGTCAATATATATTATGCTTGGAAATAAAAATATAAACCACTGGCTTGGTATACTCAGAGACGCCTCTCTCAAATCAACTATTTCTCAAGACCGCAAAAGGAGACTAATCGGGTTCTAATGAGTGTTTTTTGACGTTCACGATACAGAAGAAAGGTCAAACTAACAAACGAGGTCATTAAACTACCCTTGGAAACGCCCACAACTCCTCGGAAAGCCTTGTCAAATGTATAGATGTGCTTGAGCTCTGAAATATAACCAACTATTTCCAAGGGCCAAAAAGGAGATCAATCGCGTTTTAATGAGTGTGGAGGTTCACGGTACACACAAAAATTATCATACTACCAAAAAGGGTCATAGAACTACCACTGCAAACGCCCACAACTCCTCGGAAAGCCTTGTCAAATGTGTGTGTCTGGGATCCGACATGTGTTAGAATAGGCCCCGTGCTTACGACACACGCAGGAAATACATATCTTGATACGGATATAACATGTTCCTTTCCATGACGTAATCTGATGTTAATTTTATGACATTACGATAACAGAATGCAGCATGCTAAGTCCTGCCACTCCACGCCATTTCTGCTGCAGATTTAAAGCTTTCCTCTATAATACGATGCCTGTTGCCTGTCGTTACTTTGGCCACACTTTTGATGATTACGGTTTTGTCTTTCATGGAATTTGATAGACGGATAAGTAACGCAATACCAGGAACCATATTCTCAGACCCTTCGCCCCTTACACTCACATTTGACAGGGTTTTCGTAGGGGTTTAGGGCATTTCCAGAGGTACTTTTATGACCCTGGCGGAAGTTTTGACACCTCTGTACAACGAACGTAAAAAAACACCCATGAACACCCGATTAACCTCCCATTTTGGCTTTTGGAAATGTTGACATGACATGAGAGGTGGGTTTGAAGCATTTCCAGAGGTACTTTTATGACCCTGGTGGTAGTTTTGACACATCCTCTGTACCATGAACGTAAAAAAACACCATTAAAACCCGATTAATCTCCGTTTTGGCTTTTGGAAATATTGACACGAGAGGTGGGTTTGAGGCATTTCCAGAGGTACTTACTTTTATGACCCTGGTGGCAGTTTTGACACTTCTTCTGTACCATGAACGTGAAAAACACCCATGAAAACCCAATTAATCTTAATTTTGGCTTTTGGAAATGTTGACACGAGAGGTGGGTTTGAGGCATTTCCAGAGGTACTTACTTTTAAGACCCTGGTGGTAGTTTTGACACCTCTGTACAACGAACGCAAAAAAACACCCATGAACACCCAATTAACCTCCCATTTTGGCTTTTGGAAATGTTGAAATGGCATGAGAGGTGGAAGTGTCTGAGATTATCGATCTTTTTATTCTTTCGTCAATTGGAGTTTGCCTCTCTAACGCCCATACTCTCCTCGCAACAATCAGTCCTTTACAGTGTGTTATTAAGGCGTTGTTTATCACTAAGATGCAGACCTAGGAGAGAAAGTCAGTTCAGGCGTACATAGATGTTAAGAGTACTGCCGTAGATGAACACTTAAATGATAAAAGACTAAAATATATTAAGAAAAATAAGAGAATAATAAATTTAGCCGTCGAGATAAGAGGATTAGAAGATTTATTCGAGTTTTGACACCACAGATACGAGACCATTAGTGTGAAGTAAGGAATTAAGGATGAATAAAAGTGTGTGTGTGTGTGTGTGTGTGTGTGTGTGTGTGTGTGTGTGTGTGTGTGTGTGTGTGTGTGTGCGCGCGTAACCCCCTCACCTGTGCCGCCTCTCCCCCGCAGCCTTCGTCATGCACCTGAGCATCTTGGCGGCCTTCTTCTGGCTCAACGTGATGTGCTTCGACATCTGGAGGACGCTCAGGTGGGTAGTAGAAAGGTGGGGAAGGGGTCCGGGCTTCTGCAGGGGGAATGAGAGGCGTTACTCAAAAAGGGAAGTGGCATACGAGAACACAAAGGCATATGCAACTCTTTACGGAGATCGACGGACGCGTTTGATTCTTGTATTTGACGTATAGTAATGATAATGAATGATGATAACCCACCACCCACCACCCCACCACCCACCACCAGCACCCCCACCACCCCAACACCACCCCCCACACCCACCACACCACCACCACCCACACCACCACCACCCACCACACCACCACCACCACCACCCCACACCACCCACCACCAGCACCACCACCACCACCACCACCCACCACCACACCACCCCACCACCACACACCACCACCACTCACTCACTCACTCACTCTCACTCTCACTCACCTCACTCTCACCTCTCTCTCTCTCTCACTCACTCTCTCACCACCACCACTCACTCACTACCACCACTCACTCTCTCACTCTCTCTCTCTCTCTCTCTCTCTCTCTCTCTCTCTCTCTCTCTCTCTCTCTCTCTCTCTCTCTCTCTCTCTCTCTCTCTCTCTCTCTCTCTCTCACGGGAACTAAGTCTTCCGGTTCACTCTACACTCATGATGTGACGCGGCTAAACTATGACCGCGGTGAACCCCCGACCAAAAGCTCCTTGAGAACCTTGCATCACTTTACATCTCCCTTCCTCCCTCCCTCCTGCGTCCCTTCTTCCCTTTGCCTCCGTGACGTGAAGAGGCCCAAGCATATATTTTGGGCACCTCAGATCGCCTGATTGAAAAGCCTCTATTAATAGTTCCTGGATTTTCATGGACTGTTTTGTGATCCTGGTGATGGTTTTACACGACTTCTGGATCTTGAATCGGAAAAGCACCCATGAAAACCCGGTGAATCTTCTCTGTAGTAGGAACCCGACATGTTTAGTAATATGAGCCCACCACGCACGTACTCCGGTGTCGTGTTTCTCCGCGTCCTCCTATTTCCGGCCGTCCTTTTGTTTACAAACTTGCTATGAACACGGATCCGTGTACGCAGCTGGTCGGGTAAGACAATTTTGTTTTTTGAAAATAGCAAGATGCTATTTCTCGTAAATTTACTGATGAATCACTGCATGAAGGCTATTTATTGGTCCTTCACTTCACCTATTACAAAACAGAGCGCTGTACTGGATTCATTGATGTTTTCCTATGAAAGAATAAAACAATATGCCATCCCGTGCTTGAAAACACTGGGGGGACAGCCATGTACACCCGACCAACTGCGTACACTAATCCATACGTGTTCATAGAAATTGTCTGTAAACAAAATGGACGGCCAGAAATAGAAGGACGCGGAGAAACACGACACGGGCCAGCGGGTCATCACGGTTGTCACGGTGGTGTTTGCGATGCTTTCCCTAATGAGTGTCATCCTCTCTGCTTTGGGGAACGTTTTAATCACTGGATGAATTTAGGTAATGAAAGTAAAATGAACACAGTAAATGCGTGCGTGCGTGCGTGCCTCTATCACACACACACACACACACACACACACACACACACACACACACACACACACACACACATACACACACACACACACACACACACACTCACACACACACTCACACACACTCACACTCACACTCACACACACACACACACACACACACACACACACTCACACTCACACTCACACACTGAATTGTCTTCCTTCCGGTTAACAGCGGAAGTAGTAGTAGTAGTAGTAGCATTGTCATTCTTTATCTATTTATCTCTATCTATCTATCTATACCTATCTATCTAAATCTATCTCTACAACTATCTATCTATACCTGTCTATTTATACCTGTCTACCTATATCTATCTATCCATCTCTATCTATCTACCTATCTATCTATCCTGATGCGAGCACTAATTAATTAAAGGATGAGCAAGTATGGGCAAACAATCCCCTAAAAGTGCCATTACTTCCCCTGTATTGCCACTCGTCCCTGCCATCCACACCGACTCGCACCACACCATCCATCCTCTGCTGTCCGTCCTCTCTCTCGCATCATTACGCGCCACACCCCCAGAGCACACACGGCTTGGTATTGGTTATAGACGTTATTCTACTTAGTTTATCTATATTTTTTTTACCTCAACGCTTGTCTAAAGTCAAAAGATTCAGACAGGTAGTGTTTCTTTTTCTGACAAGGTAATCACAGTTTGGGTTTTACATTTCTCAACCCACGTGCAAGAAATCGTGATCAGAAACCTAAAAAGGAAAAGAAAATAATCTCGTTGTCTTACGGGGGACTTCCCTTTTCTCGAATGTAAACCTCAAGAGTGCTGTTCATTGTTTGACCAACGACGCGAGGGGGAGAAAGGCCACCCCGCCAGCACTGTTCTTTCCTCCCCGTGTTTACCCTATCGCCGGTGATGGCTGCAAGGCGCACCCCGCCCCTGACAGCCGCCCACACCGGTTTATGCAAGGGGAACTGCGCGTATCATGAAAAAAATATTCTTGAAAGATTGAAGTCAATATAAAAAGAAAGGATTGATACTGTTATAATCATGTTACAGCTTTATTCCAACCTCAAGGTTTTTATGCTCTCGAGGCTTTTGTTTAAGGGAGAGTTGTGTCCATGGAGAGGCTGCGCAGTGCGTTTCGCAGAAGTACCTTTTTTTTTTTCCATTAGCAAAACCCCGGTAAGGAATATTGACGTAATTACACCATGTTCTTCTAAAACGCCTAAATCAAACAAAACCGAGATCTACACGTATTAATTTCTGGTGAGTAGCTACTACTGGGGCTGGCGCGCTCATCCCTTCCCCGCGGTGCTTGCTTGCAGGAAGACGCGGACTGCGGCGGACGGTGGGCTGCGCCGCTTCCTGCTGTACTCGCTGTACGCGTGGGGCTGCCCGCTGCTGCTCGCCAGCGTGGCCGTCATCGTGGACAAGAATGCCACCTCGGATAACATCATACGACCCAACATCAGCAAATACTGTTGGTTCAACGGTAGGTGCATGGCCGTCACGGGGCCGCGGCCTCAACCGCATTAGAATGACGTGCATCTGATGTATCTATGTGCGTGCATGACTTTCCTCCGTCCCAGACAGCTCCGCCTCGTATGAATCTCCCTTACAGTTCAAAGATCTGCAGGTTACGCCTTTTACTTATTAGGATGTTATCACATAATCATATACACAATTTCCTTCGTATATAAGCGATACCTAGAGAGGGAGACCATTAGCTAGGTATTCATGCCGTGCCTGAGGCCTTGTGGTAGTGCATGCACCATGATCCTGGCCTTGCCGTGGTGGAGACGTACATGCCTCTTGCTTTTATCATTGTCAGTTTTACACCCCAAGGTGCGTCATACGTTACAAAGCACACGAGTCATTGTTGACAAGCCTCCCGCCTTGCACCGGAGCTCTGTCTGCAAGGTATTCCCGCAGCTGCGTCATTACGGTAAACACGAGCCACTCAAGACAGACAAGCTATGTACACACGAGGATCCTGTTCGCTCGCACTTAGTCGTCCAGTAAGATGGTGACTGAGACATGCTAGCACGCGTAGAAGTTATAGAATGTCAAAATTTACAAAATATTTACACGAAGCATGTTTTTATGCCTATTATGTATCACCTGCATAACTTAATTTTGGTTAACAACAAAGTAGCGGCTACCTTGAGAACATTGGATGCCTCCAGACTTGTATGGCGGATGACGATGATCGATGAATTTCTAGACCCGGCCAATGTTAGCGCAAGACAATTTCTCATCACCACTAACTCGAATATTTTTCTTATTGTAAAGTTACTTAATGTGCACCTGCGTTCTTAGCCTCACATGCAGTAAATCAACCTCTGTTAGGAGCTTCACGTGGCGCTGCACCGATGATACACGAACACTGCTATCGGTACCCTGTAAAACTTTTAATCTTTTTTTTTATGGGAATTGTCGGTCGTGTGTGAGGCTGGGAGCGTAGAAGCGTCGAGGCGCTGCAACGCTGTGTACTCATTCCCCGGCGGCCGTGTAAACAACGACCCTAGAAAGTATAAACATATTCTGCCCTTGGCCTCGGCGTCATTAGGAGGAGGAGGAAGCCGCCCTTTGCCCGGCCCCAAGGAGCGCGTGTAACACTCTCAGACGGTCATATTCTTAAGCATTTCGGCGCCCAAGCTCTCATATATGACAAGGCTTTTGCAGGAGTTTTGAGCATTTCCAGGGGTAGTTTTATGACCCTAGTGGTGGTTTGACCCTTCTTCTGTACCACGAACTCCAAAAAAATACTCATGAGAATGCATTTTACCTCTTTTTAAGTCTTTAGAAGTAATTGGTGTGAGAGTCGGTAGTGTCTTAAGCCCCGTTCACGCTGTGCCGACTCTGGGCCACGACAACCCAGCGATTCGGGATATACGAGGTCTTGGGTGTGAAATGTTGATGTGAAAGGGTCGCACATGGTCGGAAAGAGGTCTAGAAACGATCGCCGGATGCTGATTCGACACAGTGTGAAGGGGGCCTAAGAGTCGCTTGGTTGTCGTGGCCCAGAGTTGGAACAGTGTGAACGGGGCTTGAGAATATCAACATCTGTCCCCCCAGGCCAGGAGGCGCACTGGGCCTACCTCTACGGCTGGGTGCTGGTGCTCGTGCTGGCCAACATCGTCTTCTTCGGGTTGGTGGCGTCGATCCTCTGCCGCGCCCAGAACGACCCCCACCTGACGCGGAGCCGTGAATACAACCGGGAAAGGTATGTAGGGGGAAGGGAAAGTTGGAAAGTTTCGTTTAGTCGGCGCAACATCTGTAGTCATATGCCGGAGAGAGACAGAAGGGGAAGGAATTATAGGAGAAGGGAACAGACCCCAGGAGACGGGACACAACCCCCGATTAATACCTGGTACCCATTTACTGCTGGGTGGACAGGAGCGTAGGGTATCAGGGGGCAGGGAGGGGAGAGGGGAAGGAAGGGGGAAGGGGAGGGGCAGTGATATCTTTCCTATTCTTGTGAACTAGAAGACGGAAAAGGGTATTAGGTCCTGAGGGAAGCTTCTCTCGAGATCTAACACCCTTCCAATTAGGTCCTGAGGGAAGCTTCTCTTGGAATCTAACACCCTTCCCGTCTCCTAGCTCACAAGAATAATAGGAAAGCCGATATCTCAGTCCATACAACGCACCCATTCCCTTCCCTCCACTCCCTTTTCTCTCCCTTCTCCTCCCCTCTCTGTCATTCTGAATCAAGTAAAACTAAACGTCATTAAACTTTGGTTCTGTGTCTGCATGTTCCGGTGATGGTAATGGTGCCACGGGTGCCATCATGGTCACCTTATGAATGATGAAGTACAGGTGTGGCGCTCGTGCTTACAGGATGTGGCTGTACGTGAAGCTGTTCCTGGTGATGGGCGTGACGTGGCTGGCGGAGGTGATATCCTGGCAGACCGGCGTGTGTGGAGCCCTGTGAGTCTCCTTCGCACGTTCTTCCTCCCCCTCCGTTATCTAGGGTCGTATTAAAAGATATATCACCCACTTAGAACACATAATTGAAGAGGCTTTCCTAGGACTTGTGAGCATTTCCAGGGGTAGTTTTATGACCCTGGTGGTAGTTTGACCGTTCCTCTGTACCATGAACCTAAAAAAAACACTCTTTAGAACCCGATTGATGCCCCCTATGACCTTTAGAAATAGCTGATGTGAGAAGCGAAACGGTCTTGTAATACCAGCCTGTGTTTCCTCTCAAAGCCATAAAACAGTGTCACGTCTGCTTGGCCCGGCTGTCACCATGGGCGGGTCTGTCTGGCGGTAAAGTGTGTGTAGCGGCTCGGGGTTGTCTATAGTCTCAGCATTCAGTATCCACATTCACCCTAGATACACATTACTAGCGGACTCCTGCAATACTGGCGTCACCACTCTTGGTCATTAATTAATCACTGCATATCCTCCTCCTCTCATTTCCATGTATTTCCCAATCTTATCGGTCCACTTTACCGGGTTTCCTTGACACCCTAACCCAAATTTTCTCTCTGGTATTCTCAGACAATCATGAACAACGCAATAAAACAAATCTTATAGTAATTCTAAATACAGTACATCATAGGATAAGTGTGCCATTACAACATTGCCTGGAGTAAATGGCATGGCAGTTACTATCGTTCCAGCATCTGTTTGTGCTTTTGTTCGTAATGCCAAATAATCGTGTTGGTGTGCCGAGATGAATAGGTACCGCCCAATCACTCACCACTCATCATTCCCAAGGCCCCAGGTTCCTTGAAGGTAAACTTTCATAAACAGACTGAAATACAGGCGGTGGGGGCCGGAACCCTTCCTCCCGACCAATACACTAAGGGCCAGTTTTACAGTCCAGTACAGCAAGTTCGTAAGCTCCCCAACCAAACACAAAATACTATGAAAATTCCTTGTATTGTGTTTGCGATTGATATAAATAGGATTAAATTTTAGCAGACCACACGGGAAGTCTCTTTACTATCTGGTATTGCGAAGGAAAAACGGATCATTTTTTAGATTATAGCTTGGTTTGGGCGCTTACAATGACTCTGTTGGACTGTCGAACTGACCTTAACTGCTGCCCTTTCCTTCCTCCCCGCGCCGCCCGCCCGTCCAGGATCGTGACGGACACCCTCAACGCGCTGCAGGGCTTCATCATCTTCGTGGTGTTCGTCTGCAAGAGGACGACTCTCCGGAAGGTGTGTGTGTGTGTGTGTGTGTGTGTGTGTGTGTGTGTGTGTGTCAGTGTGAGAGTGAAAACATACATAAAAAACGAATAAAAAACGAGTAAAAATAAAAGAAATTGTTACTCTTGTCAGAGAGAGAGAGAGAGAGAGAGAGAGAGAGAGAGAAATAAATTGTGTGTCGTGTAACAGGTTCAGGCCAGGTGGGGCGTGTGCTGCGGGCGGGCCGGCAAGGTGGTCAGAGGCCCCCTCACCACCCTGACCTCGCTCTCCTCCTCCAAAAGGGACAGCAGCCGATCCTATTCGCCTTCCACTAAACGGTAAGCGAGGGAGAGACTTTAACCCGTCCGCTGCGATTGGAACGGATTTGGCTTTCACTAGTACCCTGGTAACATATAGTCCCAGGTCATTCTCTGCCTCTGCGGTGGATAGTGGAGTATTTCCCATGTGGTATTGGTATACTGAATATCCCCCCAAGGTGCAGGACTTTACATTTTTCTTCATTTTATTGTAGCAGCCACTTTTTGTTCCATTCCTGTAGCTTGGTGATGTCTTCTGGTAGGAAATCTGCAGTCAAGGGTTTCAGTAATTTTTCATAAGGATTCAGGAGACTCCCAGAGACAAGACGGCTTACACTTGGTAGCACCTGGAAATGGGTTATTGACCAAATTCCCTTCCCATCCATGAATACATCTAGCCTCCATTTAAAACTTTCAATTGTGTCTACCTCAACTACATATATACCTGTTCGCCTCAGTTTGTCCCACTCATCCACTAGCCTGTTCGGGAACCTGTTCTTGCCTATATCCTTCCTGAACTTGAATTTATCCAACTTATACATGTTACCGCGTGTTCTTGCATCACTTTTTAGTATAGATATTTCACTAAAAAGCCCTTGTTAATCCCTTCGATCCGTTTAAAAACTTAAATTAAATCCCCCGCCGTCCACGTCTTTTCACTGCAGAGGCCGTCGAAGTAAGGGTAGAAGGGCGGCCACTTCCTCACGCATAGAAAAGTACACCTCGGCGGCGGGAGGCTCGCACGCAGCTCATAGGCATGTCGGGAGGTTTGTCGTTCGCTCAAGAGTGTAACGCAGAAAGTTTAATTTGACCGCAGAAAAACATCTATATAAAAAAAGCTGATTTAAAGGATGAATCCCCAAATGGAGTTCACCGACAGATAATCATAAAACACCGATGGATTACTTTGGCCTACGTGGTACTTCGTGATTTCACTTTCTAGTTTTTGTTTTGTTTTTGTTTTTTGTCGTGAATGCGTATATATTTATGATTCTTTTATCAATATGTCCTTGCTCCTGATTCGCGGCGTAACAATATGCATGCACTTGAAGATAGCTTATCGTTACAATCATTTTTTGCCACTTAAAAAAGACGCCGAGGTACTTGCCATACCAAGAGACTAAGAAAACTAATTCACTGTCTCGTCCTGACCAACTGCGCTTATTGGGGCTATTACACTGGGCAAATTTTCCGTGGATCTTCAGTCAAACCACGATTTCCGCTGGCGTGGTTCTCATATTTCCGTGGTTTTCTGACGTGTCCATTATCTTCCAAAGCTACGGTAGATTTCACCGAAGGACGACGGGATAAATCACCATCATCATCATCAGCAATAACAAGAAACAAATGAGAACCACCCTAGCGGAAATCGTGGTTTGACTGAAGGTCCACGGAAAAATTTGCCAAGTGTATAGCCCCTTAATAGTTTCCTGAGTTTCCCCAGCACTGTCATACCAAAAGACTCAATAAAACTAGATCACGGCCTCCCCCTGACCAAAACGGCAGCACTTACTTCCTCATGCTTTCAGTATCCTCAGTCTAACCCAGCACGGACGTAACAAAAGGCCCAAACAGCGTTGCCAAATTATCGTACTCAGCGCATTGCATTTTCCTAGTTTCTGACCGATAACTAGCAAAAAAGAGCGAAAACCATCACTATTTAACAGTTTCAACGATAACTTTAAATTTCTATCGTTGTTTGTGTGGTTACGACGGTCTGGGAGTCTAAAAATGAAAAATGCGATGCTCAGAGTACGACAATTTGGCAACGTGCGAGTCCTAACAACTATTTTTTCTCTCTAATATGTTACCTGTAGCTAAGAGGAAGAGATAAGAGTTGGGACTGTGTGGCAGAGCGGCGGGGAATAAAGGACCCGTTAATGGCACGCTAGCGCTTACTCCCTCCTGCATAAATAGCTTTCTCAGTCTCCCCCAACAACCATGATTTTAGCACGCCAGCGCTTACTTCCTCCTCCTCAGTCTCCTCCAATACCCATGATTTGTTTCCTCAGGTCTTCCACGGCGTCTGGTGTAAACGCACGCAACGCCGCCACCCCCTTGCCCCTCCAGACCCTTCAGGAAGCCCCCAACGAGACCTCTGATGCCTCTCCCAGGACGGTTGAGGAAGGAGCTACAGTGATTCCGAGGACTTGCCAGGAAAGTGATACTGAAGGAGGAAAGGTCGAAGAGACGACGCCCTTGAAGATAGAGGAGCCAACATCGCCGCTCGAAAATCATAGTGATAAATAAGAAACAGCTTCCTATAACGTGTCAATGTGTTCTTTATCCAACAACTCGACAACTCGCAATGTCTCGTGCTTAGTCAGTGAGTCTTCTATGTGATGTTTTTTTGCCTTGAGTGTCTACCCCGTCTAGTCCAGCATGATGGATATGATAGCAACGGTACCAGATTGTCGTACTTAGCCGGTTATATTTCCCGACTTCCTACCCCCAAACTGTCTTCTGGGCTCCAATAACGAAATTAATTTATAGTTTTCGTTAAAAGAGTTAGATTCTGATGTTTCTTGGCAATAGTTAGGCGTCAGAAACAGGTAAATACTATGCTCTGAGTACGACAATCTGGCAACGGTGATGATGAGTCTGTCTTCGCCGATGTTACCTCCCTTTTCCCGTCGCTGATGTTATTTCTCTTTATTTTTTCTGTTCGACTTCGTTTGTTACTGTAAATAACCACGCCGAATATAATTTGAGGTATTCTTAAGTACTGTGATGATTTTGCTATAGTAAAGGTACAATTTTTCTCACTGGTTTGTTAATTTACTGACGGAAAAACAAACATTTGCAGACTTTCGTATTGGTGTTAAAAAGAAAAGATAGGAACTCTTGCTTAACTTGGGTATTTTATGATAAGTTTTGTCCAAGTGTTTCAAATTGTAGGTTACGTCATGTGGTACTGAAAAAGAATCTCCCGTTTTAACCTTTGAATAAGTTCCGATGCTCATCATAAAAAAATAAGAACAATCAATGGAAGTTCTTTTCTGGAAGCGGGATAAAGATTCATGACCTCGCTCCTTTGGTACTTAATTACTTACGGTAGGATAAACTAATATACTGAAGTGCTTTAAACGGTACACCCTACTCTTGTGTTAGAAGTTATCAGGATCCTCCCGTGGTATTTATACGCATTACCACGGACATTACTACATCTGGATACCCCACTCTCTTGTTCCGTACTAACTGACAAAGGTAGAGTTATGGCTACTCAGACCTTTTCCTAAATACCAAGCCCCTAATGCAGATATAAAGACAGATTACTACGTGCTGCTATAGGAATCGACATTTCATGCTAAAGGCTATACAAGTGTACGTCCTTTCTCTCCTTAGTTATATATCCTAAAAGAAAGTTGGAAAGTTTCGTTTAGTCGGCGCAACATCTGTGGTCATATGCCGGAGAGAGACAGAAGGGGAAGGAACTATAGGAGACGGGAAACAACCCTTGATCAATACCGGTACCCATTCACTGCTGGGTGGACAGGGGCGTAGGGTACATATCCTAAGATTTCTGCCCATGGACATATTTCGCATCTTCCTCACCTTTGTCCGTCACTCACTAAAGAACAACATTTTCTGGCGAGGTTTATGCACATTAAAAACTCTCTGCGATGCATTCAGAAGGGGAGAGTTACCAGACTTATGCAGCTTATGAATATCAGTCTACACTCTATAGGCTGCTTTATTTTTTTACACTCATTTCAAACGCTCCGGTTCCTGCTTCAGCCATGTTTACCACTCGTCAAGGAATCATGTTTATAAGACGTGTTAACGCCCTGCACGGAGGCCACTAATCATGCAGGCAGAGGACGAGAGGAAAATCAAACACGAGTAAAAATAGTCTGCCTTCCGGGTAAGTCCTCGCTTGCTGCATGGGCGCGTTCGTGAGAGCAGGTAAGTGCCGCGCAATACCTGTTCCCTCGCACGCCCCCGCCAGGTTACTGAAAAGCGTCTCCACAGCCCGTATTCTTGAACGTATCGGAGCCGTCAAACCCAGCACTTGTTGCACTCATTCTGTGTTGGACTAATTCCAAGAACGGGAAGTCAACCAAGGACCCCTTCGTTCATACGCTCTGAACCAAAGTAAAGCACATAAAAGCTCACTAAATGACATATGGTGGAATAAAGGTCTCTGAAAAAACAATCCTTTGAACCCAACTGAGCGCATGGGAATGTTAAGTGTAGATTAAACTTTTTTTTTTTCCTTTCATCTTCCTACCACTTTATCTCTTTGCTCTCGTTCATTTTCTCTACATTAAACTACTGTAACTTCTCGATTATTGCGCATTATCCAACCTAACCTAATCTAACTTAACTGTATAACCCCCGTGTGTATATTCATGAAGTGCGCGTTACCTAATCTAACCTAACCTAACCTAACTGTATAACCTCTGTGTGTATCCTTGTAGCTACCTCGTGACAAGGCTCCCAGGGTCGAGCCTCGTGCACTCCCACTGACACATGAGAGCCTTCAAATATACACTGTGGCAAGGTAGTGAACCGAGTATCCCACTGACCTTCACTGTAATGAGAGGTGTGTCAATTAGCAACAATGAGACAGTGAATCTTCTCGAGTAGGCGTAGTTATGATGTCGTTTTTGTAATAATGGCCAAAGAGCAGTGTTGAGGCTATTACCATTCACCTCCGTTTTTAAGAGCCAATGGTTTACGAGAGAGAACGAACACTAGATGGCAATAAGAGTGTTACGTTCAGTGGTAATCCGATACTGTTTACAAGCCTATGACCACTCTGCCGCGTCCCATTGTAGTGTTTGTTTATTATTGCAATACACAAGACAAACACGAAAAGGGAGGAAGTGTAAACGTAGACATGGATAGTACTTCCAAAACCTGGCAACGTAAAGCAGCCCGTGCTCCTGCTAACAACACTTCGCCTATAAATAGTCTGTTGGGCATTCAGTCATCCGCTCTAATTCACGGCTGGGCTCCAAAATACACCTATCGTTTCTGGGGGTAATTAAGAACAAGGGTAGGCGACAACTCATATTTTTCCTGGATTATTTCACACCACGGTAAATCTTAAGAATAGGGGCTCCTATAACGAGTGCTCATTTAGGGCACGGTGTGGTGGTAACAACATTTCTAGCACGTACGACGGGGTTTTGACAAGCGGACAGGCGTGTTTGTCACAAGGGGTGTATTTTTCCGGGCGGGCTCTTCCCTTTCTTCACCCCGGAGCTCGCAGTCTCATCGCCCATCGACTTGGAAGAAATCGTGAGGCCAGCGCGGAAAAATACACCCCTTGTGACATAAACACGCCTGCCCGCTCGTCAAAACCCCGTCGTACGTGCTAGAAATGTAATTACCACCACACCGTGCCCTAAATGCGCACCCGCTAGGAGCCGCTATTCTTAAGATTTATCCAATAGATGAATTACGGCTATGCTTCTAATGGCCGGCAAAGACTGTGGCAAAATGTGGAACCATTATCTCTCTCTCTCTCTCTCTCTCTCTCTCTCTCTCTCTCTCTCTCTCTCTCTCTCATACACACAGGTGGGATAAACAGGCACACCACTGCGTTACAAAAAGTCTCTCGGGTACTTAACAAACAGCATAGGGGAACCACAGTAAAACGGGCCTCCACTTACCACGTAGAAGCGGGCAGGGGCAAGAGGGATGTCCAAACAGTAAGTGAATGGTCCTGTTGATTCGTGCAGACTTCAGGGCTCCTTTTACTCCTTGGTCCTTCAATAAGTCCGCTGATTCCATTGCAATGGCCACTGGTAGGAATGTCCCGCGTCACCGTACCGCCCTACAAGCTCAGGAAATCACGGCAGTCAACTATAAGCCTTTGAAGGGCCTACGGATTCCACCAGCTGTGTACGCGACGAGGGAGCCGAGGAAAGTGAAAAAAGGTGGTGGTTCGTTCCCTTTGGCAATCTCGACTCACGCCTCGCCCCGTGCTTCGCTTCACTTGCTAGATGAAGACGTGGTTTAAAGAATTTGATTGGATTTTAGCGTCGAAACAGCAGCAATGAACTGACTTATACCTGTTGCATTGTTTATATATATTTTGACAATCGTAGTTCAGGAAGGAGTTATGTAGGTTTATCTCTCTCTCTCTCTCTCTCTCTCTCTCTCTCTCTCTCTCTCTTATATCTGCTGCATTACTTGATTTATATATATTTTGACAATCGTAGTTCAGGAAAGAGTTATGTAGGTTTATGCTCTCTCTCTCCCTCTCTTATATCTGTTGCATTACTTGATTTATATATATTTTGACAATCGTAGTTCAGGAATGAGTTATGTAGGTTTATGCTCTCTCTCTCTCTCTCTCTCTCTCTCTCTCTCTCTCTCTCTCTCTCTCTCTCTCTCTCGTTGCAAAAGGATGACACAACAAAGGCTATAAAATACATGGTTATTTTTGTCCCCTCGTCGCTACCACCCAGCCATGGCATATAACAATCAGTGACCATCTAGACTTGTGCTAATTGTGGTCCACTTGTCCGCCTCGCTGCTAGTTCTTGTCCTTGAAGTGGTAACCTGGTGACTGTTGTTACTTGTTAATACTTTGCTTTGTTCATCCTCAAAAAATTGATTCCAAGATTTTTTTTAATGGTTTTATTTTTTTTACTTCTTCATTGTGCAGATATATAGAAGTATACAGAAGGACATGTTCACAAGTAACACAACATTGAAAGAAAGAAACCTATAAAAATAGTGATCAAACAGCTGGGTAATAATAAACACACACTGTTCTCACTAAACATACCCCAAACCTGACAACAGACTCTATTTTGTTGCTTATCATTACATATTCATTGGAAGTTTCATCACAAGCGGAAAGCTGTAAACTTTTTTAATTAATGGAGAAAGTGTAGGAGAAATGTAAGAGATATTATCAGCCAGTGAACTGAACACACTGCACGCTGACACACCCGTCGTCCAGACCAACACTAACTGTAACATTATTGATGACTCCTTCTTATTTAAGGGTGTTTACTGAAACCTAAATTCTTGAGCCTTTAACACCATACTCAGGTTCTATTCAGCTGAAGTAACTCATGCTCAGATCTTTATGCACTGGTGACAAAACATTGTGATCAAGGGTAAACATTATTAATTATGATATATACATACAAGTCAATAGCAGTAATATATACAATACTCTTCAGACAGTAAGTCACTCTCCTAGAATGATCTGCCTAGTAGTCAGCAGCATTAGCAGCAAGATAATCCTTGCGACCAATTCCTGCGGCCTGCTTATTCTGCATGGCCTCCAGCCTGGGGCAGGCTGTGATGCGGTGACCCAGGCCGCCACAGTAGGAGCAGCCACGCTCATCGCCGGTGTCATCCTCCAGGGAGGCAAGCATGTCCTCCTCCATGCCACCCAGCATGGTCAGGAATGGAGGAACCTGTAGGCAAAATTTTACATTGCTCAGATGATTTTGTCCCTCAAAGTGAAGCAATATAATTAAATAAGTTTCTTATAAAAAAAATCCAGGAAAGATACCCAATAACTAACAACATGAAGTTACAGGGTTGTAATTTATGGGGGGCTAGAGGCTCCCACCCAATGATTTCTATATTGGCCTCAAAATGCCCCTAAAAGTGCTTGTTTAAAACTTCCCCCACCTGCGCATGCTCGTTTCGCTCGCCACACTCCCCCCACCTCATGAACCTATGGTGCTCTATAGGCCCCCCAAAAAAATCTGCCAAAATTATGGGCCTGAGTTAGATGAATAGGTTTGAAATGAAAGGGAAGTGTATTTGCAATTTGAGTAAAGAAAAAGAATCACTGACCTTCTGCTTTGCTTCCAGCAGCAGGTGTTTCAGATCCAGCAACACCGACTCATCGTTGGCCTTGTTGACGAAGGTGGTGGCCACGCCCTGCTGGCCGGAGCGACCCGTACGACCAATGCGATGGACGTAGTTTTCTATGTCGTCCGGCATGTCATAGTTGATGACGTGCTGGATGCCCGGGAAGTCCAGACCTTTGGAGGCCACATCAGTAGCTACCAGGACATCCTTGTCTCCTTTCTGTAGGAACAAAACAGCAAACTGAGGCAACATGTATTTCAAAATCAAATAAAATTGACTGTGACAAAACAACAGACACATTTGTTGCAGTGTTGTTGTGAAATAAAGAAAAAAATACGACAAATAGTTTAACAGTACCTGGAAAGCTTGGACAGCAGCTGATCTCTCCTCCTGGTCCTTCCCTCCGTGGATGGCTGCCGCAGTGACGCCCTTCAAGAGGAGGTACTCCTGGATCAGGTCCACGTCCTGCTTCTTCTCCGCAAATATGAGGACTGGTGGAGAGGTCTTGTTGAGGCACGTCAGAATGTGGGTCACCTTCGCTTCCTGATGCAGGAGAAAAAGTGGGTGATGGAGACAGTATGCGCTAATAATATCACTTAGCGCACCCAAACGGACTATTTGAAGTGGTTTGACTATAATCATACATCCCTTATCGTAAAAAACAAACAAACAAACAAACATATAATCCTGTATTGGAGCTTCAGGAGACATGCTCTCACCTGCTTCACATACTCCACCTCCTGGATGACACACATGGAGGCAGCTCCTGCACGGCCAACATTCACCGTCACGGGTTTGACCAAAGCTGACCGAGCAAAGTTTTGTATTTTCTTTGGCATGGTGGCAGAGAAGAGCAGCGTTTGCCTCTGGGCCTTGAAGTATGAGTAGATTGTCCTCACATCCTCTTCAAAGCCCATGTCAATCATTCTGTCTGCCTCATCCATTACAAGGTATCTGGGACAACAATAGAGAGAGAGGATAAACTTGATGGCTTAATTATAGACCTGATTAAAGAAGCTGACAATTTCATACTTCAGTGACTGTGTATGAAGGTCCCCCCACACAAGATGAAAACTCCAAATAAGGGTGAAAAAAGTCCTTTGTATATGGTTAGCATTTGAGAGGGAAAATGAACTGGTGGAGAAAATACAGAATGCCAAATCTTAAGAAAACTGATCAGCCCCTTGACTACGGATTCCCTACAAGAAGACATCACCAAGCTACAGGAATGGAACAAAAAGTGGCTGCTATAGTTCAGTGACGAAAAATGTAGTCATGCACCTTGGGAGGGGATATCCAGCATACCAATACCACATGGGAAACACTCCATTATCCACCACAGAGGCAGAGAAAGACCTGGGAGTATATGTTACCAGGCTACCAGTGAAAGGCAAATCCGTGCCAATCGCAGCGGACAGGTTAAAGAAGGAATGAGATATGAGGTTTCTAGTTGAGATTTTGATTTGAGAATATACTTAATATGCTTCCTGTAGAATAAGAGGACAGCTGTGAGTAGGCAAAAAATAAGAGATGGATGTTTGGAAGATTGTGTTGAGTTATCAGATGGTGAAATTAAAATGAAAGACACCAAGTTCCTTCAGCCCCATTCAGAAAGGGGTTGAACAGCTGAAATGTCATACTCAGAGACAGTTGAGGCATGTGATAAGGAATGTTCTTAAAATAATACATGAGCAAGCTTTTATAGGGGCAGTGATTAGCGGGCTTTGTTTTCTCCCTCATTTTTGTCCTTGAGCTGCTTCCCTTACTGTAAAAAAAAAAAAAATCAATAAAAATAAATAAATAAATGAATAAAAACTCCTTCTCACCTGCAGACATCGAGTCGCACCATCTTCTTGTCCAGCATGTCAATGAGGCGGCCGGGAGTACACACCATGATGTGCACGCCTCTGAAACACATCATCGTTAACTCTTATATATAAAAATACCATAAATTCCTAAAGATATATGTCAGTCCTTCTAAAACTGTCTATAATGATGTTATGTTCCATCTTAAATCACTAATCAAGCCTGTGTCCAGCAGTACTTCTAAAACTGTCTAGAATAAGGAAACCCTACCTCAGACAAACCAAAAAGACTGACACATGCAACCATTCACATTGTCTTCCAAATCAACACAAAAAATACCTGGCGGAACACTGAGGAGAGTAACAACAGACCAGATCTACTCCTGGTGGGGAAAATTAACTCCTTGAAGCACACCCACTCACTGTTTGATGACCTGCAGGGACGTGGCCACCGGCTCTCCACCAATGGCAAGGCAAGTTCTTATTTCTGGGAAGTTATCAGCTTCAGTAAACTTGCAGATATAATCTATGTTGTCCTTGATCTGTTTTGCAAGCTCTCTTGATGGAACAATGATCAGACCTGGAATAATTTTAACAATCACTTCAAACTCTTCCCAGTGTATTAGCATTGGAAAGGCACAAGGAGTGAGTTTTTGTTCTCATCATTATCAAAATATCACACTTCTTAGTGTCCAGAAAATAAACTAATAATTCTTTTCATATTTAATCATTATGTTTACTTTATTAGTACTAAACTGCTTCATCAGAGAAACTGCATAGTACCAGAAAAAAATAAAGGATAATTTGCCACTTCTGCTCCTAATAAAAACACAGAAATTTAAGTTACCATATGGGCCTTCATTGTTCATGAAAGGCAGCTTCTTTTCTTGCTCCAGACTGAACATGACGATGGGGAGAACAAAGACCATACTCTTCCCACTTCCGGTGAAGGCAATGCCAATCATATCTCGGCCTTGCAGGGCCGCTGGAATGCCCTGCATCTGGAAAGGCACAAAACATTATCATCATCAGCAGCTGGCGGTGGCTTAGTGGTAAGCATGTGTGTGTGTGTGGTAATCCCGAGGCCCCGGGTTCAACAAGATATCTGTGTATGCTGCTGCAGGGTAGATAAGAAGACTCTTGCCTACCTGGATGGGGGATGGTTTCTGAATTCCTTTCTTCAGCAAAGCTTTGGTGATGCATCGAGGAAACTTCATGTCTGCAAAACTCTTGAGGGGAGGAGGGACATCCTGCCCTTCAACTAATATGCTGTGAAATAAAGCATGCCTATTAGACACCAAAATGAAAAGGAATCAAAGTGACAAAACTTTTTATCTTCCTTTCCCCAATGAACAGCATGTGGCAAGACGTGGCTCTCATGTTCTGAGACATATGGTTGCTCTTTACCACTAATCACACTAAATCTCCCTTGATATAACTGGAGGTAATTGTTATTCCTCAATATAAGAATCTGAGTAACCTTTGAAATGAATCCTAGCCAAGTTCATAAGGAATCAAGGAATCAATACCATTAAACTGCAGTACTTTCCACTAACTTACTGTACCCATGCATGATAACCCTATGATGAAGCTTAGTGAGGGTAGGGATGTAGCACTCATTAATTTTATTTCCCATTTTCAATAAAGGCCATGAAACTTTGGAGACAGATCCACAACAATCTACCAAGGGCCTGTTAGGAAAGGACAAGCAGCTAAAGCTTTCTTACTTGTACTTTTTGCGCACCCTGTCATGGCGCTTGTTGTCCATGGCCAGAATACGCTTGGGAGGCCGCCAGGCTGTGACAACAGGTTCCTCGTACTGCACGCCTCTGGCCAGCTCAGACACTGCCATCAGCGCTCGCTTCTCTGCTACAGCTTCCAGAAGACGTTCCTCTTCCCTTCGCTGCTTCTCTAGCTCAGATTCTTTCCGAGCTGAAAGGCACCGAATCGTAATACAAATAGAACGACAACTTCATACAAAAGACATCGGGCTGGAGCATAGATTACAGTTCCTCCTTAAGTAACTATCTGTGATCAATGCTTTACAGAGGTCAATTTCTATCTGATGGAGACATGCTGATCTTACTTCTAATGTATCTTTCTGTTTCCAATGTAGCCAGTGTTTCACTCATAACCCTCAAACTATTTACCTTGCTGTAAAAACAAAGCCTTTCCAAAGCACAATACAAATGACATCTCTAATTTAAATCTGTACAAACAATTAAGACAAGATGCCTATTTAATCATTTTTTTACTGCAAGTCCTTCTGCTGCTACTGACCTTCTGCAATCTTCTTGAGCTCTGTGTGTTGGTCCAGGAGGGAGATGTTGTTCTTGCGGGCCAGCTCCTGCACGTCCTGCTCCTGAGGGCCTCCATCACGCTCCTGTCCACTAAGGCCACCACTCTCATCGTCCTCCTGACACGCACAGCACCCAAGGAAATGATTTAGCAGACGACATGGAGGTGAGGCTTTTCATGGTCTTTGATACAAGCTCACATCAATGTACTGTAAAACTTGAACAAACATTCTGCTCATTTAACTGACATATTTCAGGGTTAAGTCAAATGTTTTAAAAGTTCTTCATAGGCTAGGTACATAAGCTTCAAATCATGAGGCAACAATATATAATATTTTTTACTATTACATCAGTTAATCAAAGGAAATATGTTAAAGTCCTTGAGTGACAGGAAATAAATGTCCACTTACTTGTGATATTTTAAGGATTTGCTTCAGCTTTTGCTTCTTCCTCTCCCTGACAGGAACATATGGCTCATAGTCATCCTCCTCATCACTTGACTTTGGTTCCTCTCGACGATACCTCTGCAAACACAGTAAGGAAATGATTGATATTTTCCTGGAAAATTTTGTCGTGCTTTTCAAAACTGATAGAAGTTTGTATCAGAAATATCATAGTTGTATTTTTAGTTTTTGCTTTACTCTTTCTCCAGTGGCCTAAACTCAGCTTAGTGATTGCCCTAGTAAAGGAACAATGGTGTTAATATCATTATTATAACTATTATTGAGGTTCATAGGCAGGGCATCAAGGGAAAATAAATAATTGATAAAGAACAAAATAGAGTACCTTTGATGAGCAGACACAGAAAATAAAAATAAAAGAGATAGTGACAGTAAACTAAGAATTAAAAAAAGGGGGGCTAAAAACTAGCTCACAAATATCAGAACCAAGCAATCAAGACTCACTCATTCACTAGATACTTCCTATGCCGTTACAAACATATGCATCAAGTGTAATTTTTTTTAGATGCTAACAACATTATACTGTTGACGGCCCTGCGGAATGCTGCGCTATAGTATTTCCATGTGAAACTGGCCAGTGGGGTGGTGGCAGCTGCGGGGTCAGCCCCGCCCCACACCTTGACAATTTTGGTTGAGAGGGGTGAGTATGGGCAAACACAAGTAATACTGTTAAGATTATTTCATTTTGGGGATAATAACAAAGATTTTGTATAAATACCAAGACACTTGACGTTGGAATACAACGTTGTCAAGAATCATGGTATTTATACAAAATCTTTGGGACAATTTACAGTTTCACCCAACCAACAATTTTCTTGCGTGGTTCATGTTTTTCTGGTGACAAATGTAGTGAATTGCACGATTTTGTAACTCATTTCCGTCGCAAATGTCTACTTTTCGAGTTATGCCTGAAACCTCACCAAGGGTAAACGGTAAACAGTACCTTCACAGCATTGGAGGAGGGGGAGGCCATGATGCCCCTACACTGGTGAGCTGTACCCTGGACGTCACAGCAAGTCCTCCGCCCTTCCTTATGAACTTAGTCTTTCTCCAACAGGCAGAGGCGGTCTTGGGGTGACGGGTCCTCGGGACGTCGACACAACTCACGCACACCTCAATGTTTACATGGTGGTCTTGGTCCTGGTCTTGGCACGAGAGGACCGTGAGGAGGATTCAAGCAACAAACTAATTTTTTTAGAACGATAGTGTAAAGCAGTGAAGAAAATTAAGTAATACAGTACCACTGATAAGCAAAGTGTGTGAATAAACAGAAGAGAGGACCGAGAGGAGGAGGACCTAAGAGGCGATACAAGGCGTTACGGGTCAAAAGAGGTCACTCCTCTTTTTTTTTTCGTTTTACCCTGTTTGTATGAGCGAAATCCCCTGTTTCCACATGCTTAAGAGTGAAAAAAGATTGTTATTAGTATTGCCAACATCATTTTAATCAATATCTATAGAAACAGCTGATGTAAACAAAAACCAGCTGATCAGAGAAGGGTGCCAATGGACGGTCTTCAGCCTCCTCCTGAACGTCTGTTGCTCTCCTGCCACAGCCTGCCACTATAATTAACCTCTACACACATGAAGCCGCCTAAATCACGAAGTAGCAGGTCTAAAAACAGTAGCCATCCCATGTGAACTTTGTGGTTATGTAACTTTGGGTCACCTGAGTGTGTTCTCGAAATGTCTTGTGTTGTGCTGTGCCTCGCGTACCATAGAGGTGAGTGTGACGCCTTAATTAAGCAACAACTTGGCTATTATATGTGTTAACTGGGGTATAAATAGTTAGTGTTTCCATAATATGTCGACCAGTAAAGATATATTTTCCTCGAGCGTTCTTACAGTGGGGCAGTTTTTGTACTACTGGTCAGGGATGAGAGTATACTTTAGGATGAATAACTTGGCTATTATATGTGTTAACTGGGGTATAAATAGTTAGTGTTTCCATAATATGTCGACTAGTAAAGATATATTTTCCTTGAGCGTTCTTACAGTGGGACACTTTTTGTATTACTGGTCAGGGATGAGAGTATACTTTAGGATGAATAACTTGGCTATTAGATGTGTTAACTGGGGTATAAATTGTTAGTGTCTCCATAATATGTCGATGAGTAGATATATATTTTCCTCAAGCGTTCTTACAGTGGGACAGTTTTTGTATTACTGGTCAGGGATGAGAGTATACTTTAGGATGAATAACTTGGCTATTAGATGTGTTAACTGGGGTATAAATAGTTAGTGTCTCCGTAATAAGTCGATCGAGTAGATATGTTTTCCTGAAGAGTTCATACAGTGGGGCAGTTTTTGCGTTACTGGTCAGGGATGAGAGTAATACTTTAGAGATATTTTGTGCCAATAGGTTGATATTCTAGTAGCGATAGGTTACCATTTGTTACGTTAATGCTGGGTTCTGTTTTAGTACATAATAGTTTTTATCTAATTGAGTGGTGTTAGGTTACTATCCTTAATGACAATGGTTTACTAGTATTTTAAAAGCTATAGGTTAACATCCATCAGTTTAAGGTGGGTATTTCGTGAACATCATCATGCAGGCCCTTTGGTGCATCACAGTTTCCTGGCAAGATATTCACTGCTGATAAAACTGTGGCAAGGATACAGAATTTTATGAACTATGTCACTACACAGTTGAACTTAGCACAGTAATTCTTGTATATATTTGCTTCACTTCACTTGCTTTGGTTACATTCCAGCTTCAAGATCATGACAGACCCTTCACCTGATGTGGAGGACCTTCTGCTATGCTACAATACCTTCTTGATGTCTTCGGAGGGCTGTGGCGCATCCTGCTAGCAATGTTTGGTCTTGGCCAAGCCCAGCCCTCCGTGTCCACCCAGCTGGAGGTCTTTGTCAGGACCAACACCGGGGAAAAGGTAGACAAGCATCTCTTTTAATACTTTAACCTAATTGTTGGAAATGTATATAAGGGAACCACTGGATGAGAAAAAATGTTACATATATCCTTTGGCATGTGCTCTTTACTGATGGCTTGTGGTTTAGTCAAGCATTCATACCTGGGAAATCACATGCAGTTACCAAATGTATGGACACTTAACTACTGTAATCCCATGTACTGATATGTTCCTTCAAGTCAGCTTGCATATTCATTTGTGTCCTGCTGTTTGTCCATATGCATCATCAGTACATTCCTTCATACCATTTTTTCTGTAGCTCCATGGGATAGATCACGCCCTTCACATACCCCATCAAGTAGAGCAAAGGGGGGATGGGGAGGCCTGGGAGTCACAAAAGAATCAGAGCATCCAGTAATCCCCGTGTTTTGGAGGCTGACTCACCCTGTGTGATATTCTATGATTGTGACGTTTCTACTTTCTGTGTCTCCAAATTCAATGAGCAATACTTCACAGGTGTCCGTCTGCCTTGACCCATCATGGACAGTGCAGCAGGTCAAGACTACCCTGGCACCCAAACTCAAAAGCAACTGTCAAGACATAAGGATCATCTTTGCTGGCAAGGAGCTGCCGGACAACATGGTCATCCAGCAGTGTGATCTTGGCAACCACAGCTTCCTTCATGCTGTGCTGGTGGTGTCCAAGGAGAAGGATGGTGCTGTGGTGACTAACATAACCTCAGCTCCTTGCAGTAGTAATGATGTCACTGTAAGCCATGTCAATGAAGTTTCAAGCTCAAGCAGTCCTCCAGTAACCAAGGAGGTATGTGATGCTCTTGGAGTGGTGAAGAATTCTAAGGATAACTTTGTTGAGAAGTGGATATGTGCACTGTGGTGGCTTCTGTATATTGTGATTCAGCTCTTTAGTTGAAAATGTGTGCTCTTCTTATTTTTTTTATATTTTTGTGATTACTTACTGTTTAAAATCTACACCATACATCTGGCTTCAGAAAGTACAAACCCAGAGAGAAACAAATCAGCCAAACCCTGATGAAGCTCCTGAGCAGTGTGCGGCACAAACCACTGAGGGGGAGCCTGGCCAAGAGTCTCCCTCGGCCAAGACCGCCACACTGCTGTGTGACGCCTCCACAGTCATGGCCATCCAGCTCACGGAGGCAGAGCTCAGGAACATCAATGAACTCAAAGTAAGTCAAAATGGAGCTTTGTATTATCTCTGATACAGACTAACATCCCAAATACTTTTTTTATAATTTTAGCATAAAGCTAACATTTACTTATCCTTATAATAAAGTGACACCCACACTAGTCTTTAGTAGCCACAAAATACTTTACCAAAAAATATTTCTGTGGAAATCCAAAGTTGTTTTTATTCCTTTATCAGTATAACATGAGGAATGGTTTGCACTTGATATAACTCGCTGGAGTCAATATGACTCAACCAGATTGCTTTTTCATTATAAAAGCAAGTGCTGACACTGATGTGAAGGAGGAACTCATTACCCAGAATGTGTCTTTACTACAGTCTTTCAAGAGGGTTGTAATACTTCTCAGTACTGAAACTCTTTGAAGCATAGAGTTTGTTTCCTGGGAAAGGCATGACAAAACTCTCTTGTCATGGCAAACCCTTGAACTGTAATCCTGTGTGAATGAACAGCAGAGTTGCAACCATGCCTGCTCCTGTGCTTGTACCTCTGAACTGTAAAACAATGATTACAGATTTACTTATAGTTTCCATGTACGTGACAATTCATAATAAAAAATTTGAAATTTTGCACAGTATATTCCTGTTTGTGCCAACAGAGTGTGGATGGCACCAAGGAGCGGCCTCACTTCTACGTGTACTGCAGCAAGCCCTGCAACTCAGTCCAGGTGGGGAAGCTGCGCGTCAGGTGTGCCGTGTGCAAGCAAGGCGCCCTCACAGTGCACCGGGACCCTTGCAACTGGCAGGACGTCCTTAACAAGGGCCAGGTATGAAGTTATTGTTATAGTATACAACTGTGATGGTCATGTAAGTTTATGATTAATTCCACTGTGGACAATAGTGCTGCAGGTTCTTTCCACATGTAACACACTATGGAGTCTTATGAGAGTTGAGTGCATATGCTATAGCTGTGTGTGGCTGCGGTGCTCATCTCTATACCGCTGGTCCTTTGAGCTTGTGCTGGGTAAGAGCCCATCACCCATCATTAATCCAGATCCAGACCCCAGGATAAGGGCCAATGTGAAGTCTGTGATTACTGCAGTTTACCTCTTCCAGGTTTCCCCAGGTACACATTTATTGACCGACCTGAGAAGGAGGATGGACAGTTGGGTGAGCTGCATGCCGACTGCCTGGGCCAGGATTCGAACCTGAGCCTGTTTAGTCGCAGCCAGGCATGGTAAACAAGCTCCATGGAGGCGTGTAAAGAGACTCAGAACTAGGAATAAAATAGTCAGCATATCTTAGAAAGCCAAAAATGCAAACCTTTAGCATAGATGAAAGCAGCTCACGTATATAGTTATGTAAGCTGCTGTGTAATACTATGTATATCTCCAATGCCCTGTTGGGATTTTCCCTCAAGAGGGTGGCCACAGCAGAAGCATCTACTTTCCCTGTTCCAGCTCTCCCTCCCAGCACACTCAGTCCCTCACCCACCAAGTCTCTCTGCGACACTCAACCGCTCTGTTGATCTATTCTGCTGGTGGTCTCCCCTGACACCCTTTCCCAGATACAATTTGGTTGTCAGAATTGATATATGTATATCTGTTTATTAGGTTTAAATCTAAGGATACTAATATGAGAATCTATGAGTTGGCAAATCATAAAAAAGGGATATAATTGTAGAGAATGAGGTAGGCAGGGAGGGACCTTACTCATGCAGTCACTACATCAAAATGATTTGCATATCCATAAAAAAACATATATTGTCATGAACTGAGTTTTAATCTATATATTCTGCAACTAAGCTACAAGCACTTGAGAACATAAACATATAATGAGACAAGTTATGCTGTCTGTGTCATCTCAATGCTTCCCTAATGAGGCACAACACTTCCTCAGATCAGTGCGACGTGCGAGACTGTCGGTTGCAATGGATCTGAAGCAGAATTCTTCTTTAAGTGCCGGGCCCACGAGACCAGCAGTGAAGATGACAGTTCAGTGGCGCTCTACCTTGTCCGAGCCAACCTTCCTGCCATCCCCTGTCTGGCCTGCACGGAGGTTTCTTCCCCAGTTGTGGTGTTTGAGTGTGCAGACGCTCATGTCATGTGCCTGGACTGCTTTGTTACTTTCTGTCTCTCAAGACTGAATGAAAGACAATTCATAAATGATCTTGAACTTGGGTACACCTTATCTTGCCCCATTGGCTGCCCAGACTCACTCATTAAGGAAGTCCATCACTTCAAGTTGATGGGAGACAATAATTATGAGCGCTACCAGAGATGGGGCGCAGAAGAAGCGGTGCTGGCAGCTGGGGGGGTGCTGTGCCCCTACCCGGGGTGTGGTCAGGGCATCATTGCTGATGAAGACTGTCGCAGGGTGGTGTGTGTGGGAGGGTGTGGCTATGTCTTCTGCAGACTCTGTTTACAAGGATATCACATAGGGGAATGTGAACCAGACGGAGGGAACGGCTCAAGCATTTTAGGAGGCAGCGGATCATTTGCTGTTGACCCCACCAGGGCTGCTGGCTCTCGGTGGGACGAGGCCACTTCCCTGGCCATCCGCGTCACCACCAAGCCGTGCCCCAAGTGTCGCACACCCACGGAGCGTGACGGAGGCTGCATGCACATGGTGTGCACGCGCAGCTCCTGCAACTTTCACTGGTGCTGGGTGTGCCAGACGGAGTGGACAAGGGAGTGCATGGGCGCCCACTGGTTTGGCTAGCCATGAGGCAGCTGAGATTTACTTTCACCATGGAGTGCCATCTAATCTAATCAGTTTTGTGCAAATACATGTAAATATTACAATAAAGTTAATATCACAATTTTTTGTGTAAAATTATTCATGAGAAGCATAGTTTCAGGGTTGGAGGTAGCTTTCAAATCCAAACTTTGAAACAATTAAATGTTCCACTCCCTCAAGAAATAAGCTTGAGTCCATTTTTTTATTTCAAAATCATTACAGAGTTTCTTGTTCATTGAAATCACAAAAACCATAAAAATACTGCCATGTAAAGTAAGTGTGATTTAGTCGATAGATAAGAAATCATAACTTTTATTACTGCTGCAGAAAAATCCCATAATATTATATGAATAGACAATTTCTTGTGCCATACGAAGCTCCACTGACTGCTGGCCACACACTCACTCACCAGTTTAGGCAGGTGAGCATGCTGCCCATTAGTAAACAAGAGGAGAGAGTAATCTTGACTCACCCAAGGCTATTACCTAGGATGGGTCGCCACACACACCATCTTTGTATGTGACTAGACTATGAAGGCTTCTCCACTCAGTCTGATCCTTGCAGACGACTGACATTTACTACAAGAAAGTTCATATGCCCTGGAAGGTGTTTAGTGTGCTCCACGAGGTCTAGTAACATTCATCAGATTTTCTTTGCATCTAGAATGTGCTGAGCCTTGTGCATTGAGTTCCCAGGCTGTCAATATTCACCCACTGCTCAATATACATACTAATTCACAAAGGATGCAGATAAGGATTATAAACACTCCAACAGCAAGAATTTCCACCTGCCTTAGTAAGTCCTTTCCTCTTTAACCCCTTGACTGCAAATTTCCTATACGAAGACATCACCAAGTTACAGGAATGGAACAAAAAGTGGCTGCTACAATTCAGTGAAGAAAAATGTAAAGTCATGCACCTTGGGAGGGGATATCCAGCATACCAATACCACATGAGAAACACTCCACCATCCACCACAGAGGGAGAGAAAGACCTGGGAGTATATGTTACCAGGCTACCAGTAAAAGCCAAATCTGTGCCAATCGCAGCGGACGGGTTAAAAGTTGATCCAGCAAGGCTCTGTTCAACCTTCACCTTTCCCAGAGTGTGCGGCTGTCTCCTGCACTGGTGGGTCATGCTACACGGGCTCAGTCTCTGTCCAAGCAGTCACAATCACACACTGCACCCACCTCCACATGTTGCCTTTTGGACCCTCCCCTATACTGACAATTATGATGCCTACAAACCTAAATATGATGCCTTCTGGTAGGTGATCAAAACTCTCATGTACCTTCTCACCTCTAACTGCTATACTGACAGTTATGATACTCACAAACCTAAACGTGATGCCTTCTGGTAGGTGATCAAAACTCTCATGTACCCTCCCACCCCTCACTGCTTTAAACCTCACAAGCTGTATCATGACAAGATTATTTAGCATATCAAATCACACCCACAGTTCCTCGGAAACAGTGTTAACTTGGTAGCAGCGGGGTTCATGTTTCTTAATGGTCCCTCTAAGTGAGAAAAATGAGAAAAAATCATCACTCACACAAACCATTTCATAATATATATCTACACATTTGTGATCAGTTTATTTATCATCTATTTTGGGGGGTTTATATCATGGCACAAATTTGGCCCGTCACTGCTACACGGTAAAGCCACAAATTTGGCCCGTTGCTGCTACATGGTAAAGCCACAAATTTGGCCCGTCACTGCTACACGGTAAAGCCACAAATTTGGCCCATTGCTGCTACCGGGTTAATGTCCCTCAATCACTCACATTACCAGGAATTTTCATGAGAGTTAAGATGACATAGGCTGGATAGAAATATATATGAAGCAACCTACAACACATATAGTTCTTCTTTTGCTCCACTGAATGCTGGTGACAGATCTAAAGGTCAGTGGGAGCTGCACCCGAGGCTCTTAACCACCAAGCAGAGTGACTTGCTTATGAGTAATTAGATTAGTGAGTGAGCAGCTGTGTACTTGGTTGTCTTAATGATTCGGTCAACATTTATGGAGCCACCTACATAGAAACAGAACTTAGGTGACACTCACTGCACACTCTTTAACATTTGCATGAATATTTCTCATTGCAGTGTGCCAGCAAATGAGGGTTACTGTATTCTTTTTTTTTTCTTTTTTTTTGAGGAAAGGAGATCAGAGGAAAAAAAATTAAAAAAAAACACCACAGGGATTTGCTGTAGTCTCTCTCTCTCTCTCTCTCTCTCTCTCTCTCTCTCTCTCTCTCTCTCTCTCTCTCTCTCTCTCTCTCTCTCTCTCTCTCTCTCTCTCTCTCTCTCTCTCTCTCTCTCTCACACACACACACACACACACACACACACACACACACACACACACACAGTTAAAAGCCACAACGTAACCTCGAATGACATAACCCAAGCTACCATAATCCATATCAACTGACATCCACAGACTCCAGACTTACAATCCGTCTTCAGACTGTAGTAAGCTCCTGTAAATCCCGTCTGATCTTATGTCTGGGTTAAAATGACAATGCGTGACTGGCCATTCATGAGACAACTATGCCATTCATACCCGTCACTTGTGCCTCACTCTATACGTTATTTTGGTGCCTAACGTCAGACATGAACCCACGCTATCGTCATTTCCTATCCTGAGCTTAGCGGGAAATCTAATTCAGACATTCTTTCGACATTCTGGGTGTGAGGAAATAGGAAGAGTATTTTTCATTTTATTTAGTTAAGTCTGCCCTACGGAAAAAAAAAGTATATCCTGATCTCAGTGGGAAATCTCATTCAAACATTCTTACGCCATTCTGGGTGTGTGGAAAGAGGAAGATTTTTATTTATTTATTTAGTTAAGTCTGCCCTCCTACCCATACGGCAAAAAAGTCTATCCTGATCTCAGTGGGAAATCTCATTCAAACATTCTAACGCCATTCTGGGTGTGTGGAAAGAGGAAGATTATGTTTTTTTTTATTCAGTTAAGTCTGCCCTCCTCTGGTCGGCCTTCTCTTTCCTATTATAATAAATAAAATACAGTTTTCTTCTATCTTTATCTCAGTGGGAAATCTCATTCAAACATTCTTACGCAATTCTGGGTGTGTGGAAATAGCATGTTGTTTTATTTAGTTAAGTCTGCCCTCGTCTAATCGTCCCTCTTTCCTATAACAATACATAAAATACAGTCTTCTACCTCTCAGTGGAAAATCTCGTTCAAACATTCTTTCATCATTCTGGGTGTGTAGAAATAGGATGTTTTATTTTCATTTAGTTAAGTCTGCCCTCGTCTAGTCAGCCTTCTTTCCCATACTAATAAACAGAGTACATACAGTAAAAAAAAAAAATCAAAAGGGATGACGAAGACGAAGAAGAAATAGAACAAGAACAAGAACAACAAGAAGAGGAAGACCAACATATACAGGAAGAAAACAAACAAACAAACAAACCGATGAGAAATAAGAATAGGAAGAAATAAAGAAAAACTAAGAAATAAGAATAGGGAGATATAGAAAAGAGGAGAAATAAACAAACCGATGATAAATAAGAAAAGGAAGAGATAGAAAAAAAAACAAAGTAAAAAAAAAACTATAAGAAATAAGAATATGAATAAATAGGAAAAAATATAAGAATAGGAAGAAAAACAAACAAACAAACTAAAACGAGATAAAAATACGAAAAAAATCAACAAAACCAACGTACTCCCTTCTTCCCTCCCCCCCTCCCCTACCCCATACAACCCCTCCAGCCCACAACCAAGCCCTCAACAAGCCCACCAGACTGGCTGAAAAAGACAAGACGCATTGCTCAACCCCGCCACCACCACGAGCGCCGCGCCTCACAGCTGCAGGATGGGACGGGACGGCGCGCAGACAGGCCTTGGCGCGACCCACTTACGCGACCCTTATAGCGAAGCGAGGCACCGCGGGACCGTAGACTTATGCGAGACACAACCCCTTTTTTAACTTTATTTATCTATCTCTTCTTGATGTTATTTTACTCATATATCTCTATCTTTTCTTTTGTTTGTGTGTGTGTGTGTTTATCTAATTATCTCGTGTTATTTGTTTTTTGTCAAGTTTAGTTTAATAAAAGTCGTGGATATTTCAAACCTAAACTACTTCATTCTATTCAGTCTAAATATAGATACGTGTGTGTGTGTGTGTGTGTGTGTGTGTGTGTGTGTGTGTGTGTGTGTGTGTGTGTGTGTGTGTGATTGAGAGAATGGGAAGCAGAGAGAGAGAGAGAGAGAGAGAGAGAGAGAGAGAATCCAAGTCACCTTTTGCATGTAAATGAAAGCAGCAGTACTCGAGACCTCACGAGGAAGAAAGGAAGGTAAGGGAGGGAGAAGGAGGAGAGGGAGAGAGGGAGGAGGTAAGGTACAGAGAGGGAGAGAGGTTTAGAAAGGGAGGTAGTAAAATAGGGAAAAGATGGAAGGGGGTTTAGAAAGGGAGTTCAGGGAGGGAGGTACAATGAGGGAAGGAGGAGGGGAGGGGGTTCAGGGAGGGAGGTACAGTGAGAGATCAAAGAGGCAAGGGGAGAAGGGGGGGGGTTAGTGCTCCTACAAGAATCAGTTGAGAGTTTTCCGGGGCCGCGCGGCGCTCCGTATAAGGACAGTTTCACGGCACATCAAATCCGTGTCGGCGTGAGGTGTCGGGCCTTGTTGTGCGGGTTATGCTGGGGGTGACGAGTGAGTAAGAGGTGCAAACTACGCGGCCACGCCCTCCCCTGCTCTTTACGGTATTAGGCAACAGACCGAAGGCTTTTTACACGAAACAAAGGAGAGAAAATACACGTCATATGCTAAGGAGGAAGAAAAAGAGGTGCAGGTTTTACGAATACGCCCTCTTTTTACAATAATATAAGGAGGTGGACCAAAAACAACAACTAATAATATGACTACTACTACTACTACTACTACTACTACTACTACTACTACTGCTATTGTTTATTGAGGGTTAAATCTATTCCTCAAATGAACTTATCGTAACCTCCATGTAGTCAACTTGTATACGATATCTACTTCGACATGAGCACATACGGTATTTTACGCGGAAGATGATAAAGCCGACAAACTGTTCATAAAAAAAAAACAATATATAGCGTTTGGAGATAATGTGGGGCACTGGCTCAAGTGGGTGATGTGATGATGGTGTTTTACGTGGAATATATGATAATTATAGTGAATCAACAACGCGGAAGAACAAGACTTGGAAGGAGGGTAAAAAAGTGCATGTTAGGTGGGTAAACTCATATGACCGAAGAGATACATTCTACATTGAGAATATTTACGCGTTTCCCATAACATGCAAGAGTTTATGGGTGGTACTGTTAGACGCTTCCTCCTCAACTATTTCCAAAGTCCAAAAAAGAGATCAACCGCGTTCTAATGAGTGGGTTTTTTTAGGGTCCAGGTACAGAAGGAGGGTCAAACTACCAGAGGGGTCATACAACTACCCCTGCAAATGCCCACAACTCTTGCCTTATTAAATATGTGCATGTGCTTGGGCGCCGAAATGTTTAAGAATGACCTTAAGTAAGTGACCTTTGCCGTCTATAACATGCCGTCCCCTTCCCTTCTAGCTCCGCGTATAAGATGTCTGTCTGTTCACTCTCTGTGCCACGATAGTTAAACCTCCCTACCGCTACTACTACTACTATTACAAACTACTTTTTTTCAGTATCTCTTCATCCTTTCATCTTATCTTTGGAACATCCTTCATTATTCTTTGTATGTCTGTCCCTACGGCTTAAAAACTCTTTCATGGGAGGATTATCCGAACACCCCTCTAATTAAATGTTTGAGATCATGGACCCTGGACTTTCCTTTACAATATCACTCATTGGAAAAAAAGTTGTAACTCCTCAGATGATACTATATGGGAGAACACTTGCGTTTTGCCTATCTGCAGTCTCCGCGCCACCAGCATGGATATAGCGGTGAGCGGGACCAAGGGCGTGACCACGACTCGCCACTATAGACCAAGACACGCCCCAGGGAAGCAACTGAGTGACCTAATGATATACGGCGAGGTAGCGACAAGGGTTTAGAGTCACTGCTACATGTATAAGTCTGGTGATTGTTTACGCTTGGCTACAACTGTCTTTCAATCTATTTATGTATCTTGTTCTGCCAGTCTGTCTATCTCTTTTTTGTTAGTCTAGCTTCTAATGCAATGGGAAGAGTCGTTTGCAATGGGGTAATTACATGTCTTCGGCTTAAACCAATGTGATGTTTATTTTAAGGAAGCTTCCAGTTTTTATTTATGTTTTTTTATCGAAGCAGGATGTTGCAGTCTTATTTTCTTTTTATATAACAACTTGTCTGTCTCGCTACCTGATACGGACTAACAATTTCGTCGAGTGAGCGTCCTGTTTGAGGTGTTAATAAGACGTTGGAGGAGGCGGGAACGCTGCTTCATAAGTGTCATCCCTTATCCAGCTATCTCAGAACATATACTCAGCGAACAGTAGGAGGGGACACGGCCTGACATCACAGCGCATTATAAAACAAACAAAAAACGTGTAAGTAATCTTGTATGTTTGGGGCGCCTCCCACACCGATGCGTTCACTTATGCATACGAGAGTTGCCGGGCCGTTGTTGTCCTCATCCTCACTGGCGCTTGACTATCCACGACTCAGATCCTGTGAGGGTCGCATTATAAGACATTTCGCCGCCCAAGAACACATATTTGACAAGGCTTTCGTAGGAGTTGTAGGCATTTCCAGGAGTATCTTTATGACCCTTGTGGTAGTTCGACCCTTCTTCTGCACCGTGAACCTAAAGAAACACTCATTAGAACCCGACTGACCCCCTCTTTGGCCTTTAGAAATAGCTGATGTGAGAAGCGAAAGTGTCTTATAATACCGATCTCAAACGTGTCGGAGCTTACACACTTACATTTGATAAGGCTTTTGTAGAGGTTGCGGGTATTTTCACGGGTAGTTTTATGAGCCTAGTGATAGTTTGACAAGGCTTTCGTAGAGGCTGAGGGTATTTTCACGGGTTAGTTTTATGAGCCTAGTAATAGTTTGACAAGGCTTTCGTAGAGGCTGCAGGCATTTTCACGGTTAGTTTTATGAGCCTAGTAATAGTTTGACAAGGCTTTCGTATAGGCTGCGGGTATTTTCGCGGGTAGTTTTATGAGCCTAGTGATAGCCTGACAAGCCTTCTGCACCACGGACGTGAAACACACTCACGAGAACCCGACTAATCTCCTCAGTGGCCTTTGAGAATAGTTATCGTGAGAGCCGAAAGCGTTTGAGGATACGAGTCCAGCACACACAGTTAATCACACCGCACGAGTAATTTCAGGATTTTTTTTTTCATGAGTACTTTCACATAATTTTAGGGACTATTTATAAGGCTGAAGAAAAAGAGATGGAGGTTGAAACAAAGATACCGCAAGATCAGGAGGCTAACCACCGCCACACCCACAGACGCCATCCAGTCACCGGTTGAAAGCCAAGAAAGTCAACCTGTGAGGCAGTGAGTGAGTGGGTTCGCACCTGCCACGCCGCACCGCGTTAACGAAGCAAAAAGAAACTGACCCCACAAAATAAGAGACAAACATTCTCCTCCAGGAAACAGGAGACACCAACTCTCCCTCAGATAGCAGCAGTTCACCGCTCGGAAAGTCGCGGTTATCGACGTGGCATCTTTACTTAAGCAACTGCACGAACTACGAACGTGTATATGTGTGTGTGTGTGTGTGTGGGTTGAGGCGGCGGTGTGGGCACGCGAGGGTTTGGACACGGATATATATGGGGTGCAATTGTGTGGGTCGAGGTGGATGTGGGCACAGAAAGCGAGGGCGGAGCTGAGTTCGCAGTATGTCGAGATTTGCATCCTCGCTCCCCGGCATGAGGGAGGAGGAGCAGCGGGCGCCGATGTGCGGGAGGCGGCGCTCTACTGTTCCTGCAGCGCCGCCATGCCGGATAAGGAGAGAAACCGCTCCGACTCCCCGCCACTGGCTCACCTTGTTTACTGTATTGTTTGTTTCCGGTTTTGTTATCAGAGTTTTTCTTTCCTTCATATTTCTGTGGTATGCGATCAGTGCCACCACCTATTGTAACTTGTCGCCGAGTGGCTGAGCGAGGATCCTGCGAGTTGGAGAGAGTGACGGAGTGACAAAAATGCATACCTTCTTTTTTCTACTTTTTTCCTTTACCTGCTAATGAAAAAAAATGAACCAGACTAAATCTAAATAAGGACGCGATGTACCTTCTCTCTCCTACTTATTTTTTTTCCACTTGTGTTGATGAGAAAAAGATAAACCAGCATACCTTCTTTTTCCTACTTTTTTCCTTTACCTGCTAATGAAAAAAATGAACCAGATTAAAACTAAATAAGAATGCAATTTACCTTCTCTTTCCTACTTATTTTTTCCCACTTGTGTTGATGAGAAAGATAAACCAAACTACAACTAAAGAAAGACACAACGTACCTTCTTTCCAACTTATTATTTTTCCACTTGTAGATAAAAAAGATGAACTAAACTGAAACTAAAGAAGGGCATCGTGTTGGCTTCCGTCACCAGCCGAGGGAGTGACATACAGGAGCGACACGGCAGCCACAGGGGTCGCTTCGCGTCTCCCCAGCCTTGTCTCAGCTATTTTTAGCCGTCAGAATCAACAGATCTGGCATTACGTAACTCGCGGGACGTTTCCTTTCTCTCGTTGATCCCCAGACACGATACGTCGACGCTCATGCTGAGAGGAAACAATAGGCAACCCGTCAACCCGCCCACCGCCTCGCCAACCAACAGAAGCCACGGTCACCAGCAAGGAGGCGACCTACACCTTCCTTTCGTCCCTCTAGAGTAGACAGCCAGGCTTAAAATAGCTGCATATGACCTTGGCCAGCCAGTGACCCTCCTCCTTCCTTCCCCCTGGCATACACAGCGCGAGAGAGGCTGTGACCTACTTCCCCAGCCTTGCCTTGCCCTCATCCCCACCAGTTCCGTCGTCACAGGCTCCTTAGCTACACGCCGTGCCGCCCTACATCACGCATTGCACAACCCAACCCTGGCGCTGCTGCTGCTGTTGTTGCCCTCCCTCTCCCTCCTCCTCCGCTTCTTCCTCCTCTTCTTTCACCCTGACCAAAGTAATGTCGTCTGGGGAGGGCGACACCTGGCGAGGATCCCGTTATACCATACTTTCTCCGCGTCTCGACCGTTCACAAGCCAACACACTTTCCCGGCCGCCATCTCCGGTTCGCCACACACGACTCCCTCACTTCTTTCCGCACAATCGGTTTTCTCTCCTCGCGCGGCCGATTCTGACGCTACCGGCGGACTGCATCGTGTCTCCCCGGACCAGAAACTCTCGATACGTCTGTAGAATGGTGAACGTGGCCAGCTGGTCCTCCTTGGCTTGGTAATAAAGAATAATGGGCTGAAGAGAATTGATATCGTGAGGGTAAATTGTCTGGATAAACACATAGTGGACACAAATTAATTTCTTGAGGGTTTATTGTCCGCCATAAAGAGACAGTAATGCGTTTTCTTTTAGGGTAAATAAATAATAAGTGGAGAGAAATTAACCTCTTGAGTGTGAATTGTCTAAATATCAATAAAGAATAATATGACTTGTTGAAAGCCTTTTGTTTTCTTATCGATAAACAATTAAGCGGAGACGGATATATTGTGTTGGAGGTAATCTTGATGCTTATTTACAAACGATAATGCGATAGAGAACACATTGATTTGTTGTTTATTTACCTATTTTCTTACTTGGAACTTCACAATAAATTCGACGTTTCACTTTAGTTTTACGTCAAATATACGCGTCAACTTATCTACTCTGAATATGCCCAACCTATTACCTTCCTTCACACCTTGCCTCTTCTCCCTCCTTCTCTTCCTCACACCTCCTCTAACAGCCCTTCTCTCCGCACTTTTTTCCTCTTCCTCCTCCTATTGCTGTCTCTCACCCCTTCCAAGAGCTCCTCCGTCCACACCTTGTCTCCTTGCATCACTCCTTTCTTCTTTCTTCTCTGTCTATTCTTAAAACAATAATGTGTAAAGACTAATTACTTTTTTTTTCTGACGGTCAATATCTTAGAGCAAAACAAGAAAGTCACCGTCTGAGTCAAGCTCCACAGCCATAACCATACTCGTCAACCCGCCTACCCTGAATATATCTAACCTATGTTTGTCTAATAAAAAAAACAGTAACATGTGGAGACAAGTAAATTTCTTCCGTCGATAAATTATATACTTTAAATTTTAACTTCACAACCCTGCACATACTCATTAACTCACTTCTACTCTAAAAACGTCTAATCTAACCTATGATTATCTAATACTTAACAATAATATACGAAGACTAACCAGCAATTATTTTCATGACCGTCAGTTTCTCAGGAACTTCACCGTCTCATCCAAACTCACCGCGATGCTTCTCGTCGACTCACCTACTCTGAATGTTTAACTAATTACCGTATGTCTAATAATAAATAATGACGTGTACAGATTAACAAATTATACTCAAATGACGAACTTTCTCAGAACAAAATGGGGACCTCACCGTCTAATATAAGCTCCCCTCGATGCATTCTCGTCCACTCGCGTCTAACTAATCATCGTATGTCTAATGATAAACAATGACATATGCATTCTAACTAATTATTACTCTCCTGACTAACTTTCTCAGAGCTAAATGGGGACCTCAACGTCTACTATAAGCTCCTCTCCTTTGCCTAGCGGTCGGCCTAACCCAAGCGAATTACCATGAGCCCCGCGAGTCTGGGTTTCATGTTGCTGGGCGGACTGACACACACACACACACACACACACACACACACACACACACACGTCGACGTACTCTAGCGACCCCGTTTTATCGAGACTGTCGCCGCTGCTGCTGCTCTCTATAATATGTCCCCACGAGTACCTAACCCCCCTCTCCCCTGCTCTCTCTTGGTATCTATCTTTCTATCTATCTATCTGTGTGTGTGTTGTTTTCCGCTTCATCTGCGACACGTTTTTTCCCCCATTAGTTTACTTCCTGCCGTTTGTTTCCTTTTTGTTGCGACGTCGCTGTTTGTCTTTTCCTTTGTCGAAGTCGCGCGTGCGTTTCCTCCTTCCTCCTCCTCCTTCCCCCTCCCCGAGTCTTTGTTTTGTTATTCCTCTGTCCCGCCGTTCAAACCGAGTCTTCCCTCCCTCCTCCCCTCCTCCGGCATTCCTTCTACGGGCCGCCACTCCCTAGCACGACCTCGCAAGCGACCTCTCCCTCCCACGCGACGACCTCCTTATTCGGCCGCGTCCTTCCCACTCGCTCGTTTTTATCATACCGTTCGCGAACCCACACGGACGCCCATTCTTAGCGGCTGCCTCCCACCCATGCACACGCCCACATACTTGCTATACACGTGAAAGGGAGCAGAGTATCACCTCGTCACACGCCTACACACACGCCCATTCTTAGCGGCTGCCTCCCACCCATGCACACGCCCACCGCCCACACTCATACTTGCCCAACACGTAAATGGAGAAAAACGGGACCGTCTCCTTCCCACACGTAGTACGCCCATCCTTAGAAGTCTCCCACCCATGCACAAGCCCACACATTTGCTTTACACGTGAATAGCAACAGAGGGGGCGTCTTCCCGCACGCCCACACATACGCCCTTCCTTTCCCAGCAGCCTCCCACCCTAGCACACGCCCACTTGGTCTGCACGTGAAATGGGAACAGTGGGTTGATACCTATTCACACGCCCACACATACGCCCTTCCTTCCTAGTAGCCTCTCACCCTAGCACACGCCCACTTGGTCTGCACGTGAATGGAAACAGTGGGTTGATACCTATTCACACGCCCATGCACGCCCATCCTTCCTAGTAGCCTCCAATCATGCCCCCCACCCCCACCCCCCCCCCACCCCCACACACTCACTCGCCCGCCGCCCACGAATGACAAGCAACATGGGTCACTTTATACGACAAACACGCACTTGCCCTACACCCACGAATGGCATGAGGGTCGTTTCACTTACCAGGGGCAGCAGGGTCAGGGGGGCGGAGGTCGAGTCTGGTGGCAACGGCGGTGGGTGGCAGCGTCCCCATCAGCGGGTCTCGAGGCGGCCAGGACGTTCATCTCTGCGGGCGAACAGAAAGAGCGAGCGAGTGATGGCAGGTGCTCGCCGTCGGGGGAGAAATCAAGCAGGAAATTTTTGGAGTCGTTCACATGGTAGCAGACGCCGACCCCTTCACGCTGTGGATACCTGCACTGAATGGCGGGATTATCCAGATGTGTTTGATAAAAAAAAATATATATTCAGGTTCTAATGAATAATAGGACAATATGAATGACACATCACTGAATACATCATAAAAGAAATCGATGATATATCCCTCAAGTAAAAGAAGAAAAAACAACGTAAAAAAACAGGTTAAACGAGGGACAATAACCTCAAACTTTTATGAATGTTTACCGTTTACTGTTGATGAGGTTTCAGGCCCCGGACCGTCACCATCGCTGCGCTCCACTGTAATATTAAAACCCTTAAGTATCTCCCCCTCTCCCCGAAAAAAAGGGCTATAATCAGTATCACATCTCCATCACCAAATGATCTTAAAAACAACCATCGCAATATGAATACAACCATTCCAGGAACTTCACCACCATGCTACCTAAATTTGTACGGCCTCAACCATATCACCAAGCGCTTAAAACACTAACACTTTCGCTTCTCACATCAGGATTTCTAAAGGTCAAAGAGGGGATCAATCGGGTTCTAATGAGTGTTTCCTTAGGTTCACGGTACAGAGGAAGGACCAAACTACCACCAGGGTCATCAAACTACTCTTGGAAATGCCCACAACTCCTACGAAAGCCTTGTCAAATATGTGAAATTGGGCGACGAAATGGTAACAATAATGTCCAACCGATTTATTATTATTTTTAGTATTTTTCAAGATCCATACAGAACATTTTTTCCAAGGTCTATGCTAACTGTTTTCAAAGGCATATACTGAACATTTATCAATTCTACTCTAGGCGGTTACCCAAGGCCTTTACTATATGTTTTTCGAGGTCTGTACAAAGCGTTTTTCTCCCAATGCTGATGATAAACGTTTTTTCCAAGGCCTCCGCTTAACATTTTTTAGGACCTGCATCAAACGTTTTTCCAAGGCCTCCACTTAACATTTTTTAGAACCTGCATCAAACGTCTTTTTTCCAAAGTCCTCCACAAAACACTTCTTTTCTTCAAGGCTTATGTTAAACGTTTTTCTTCACGACCTACACTAAAAAAAATATCAAGGCATACACGAATCATACATAAAACTAAACCACGAAAAAAAAGAGGCAGGGGAGGGGGGAGAGGGGGGTGGGGGCGTGTACGTGAAACTTTACTATATATCTGTTGCTGTGTGTGTATGTGAGTGAGTGTGTGGGGGTGTACGCGCGTGTGTGTGTGTGTGTGCGCGCGTGAGTTTATGACAGTGCGCCCGTGAGTGTGTGTGTAAGCAAGGGAAGGGCTTGGGAAGGGCCACACCACACCACGCCACGCCACCCCAAGAGCTCGGGCGCCGTGGTAGGGAGACAGACGAGGCGGGCTAGTCATAGCGCGCAAAAGCCGGTGTAAAGATAAGCCGGGTCGCCGTGGCTTAGGTGCGCGAAGGGGATATGTTTACGTAAGGTTCAGGCGGTCGACCGGGTTATTTTAGGTGCAATTTAGACTCAGATTTCGCTTTGGTGTTAGGCGAGAGGCGAAAGAAAGGGGGCATCAGGAGGAGGAGGAAGGAGAGGAGGAGAAAAAGGAGAAGGAGGAGGAAAATAAAGAATAGGGAAGATGTGAAAGAAGAGGCTGTTGGAAGGAGTGGAAAGGAGAAACAGGAGAAGGAGGAGGAAGAAGAGGAGGAGAAAAAGGAGGAGGAGGAAAGTAAAGAAAAGGCAAGACGTGGAAGAAGATGTTGGAAGGAGTGAAAGGGAGAAACAGGAGGAGAAGGAGGAGGAAGGGAAAGAAAAGGAGGGATGGGGGAGCTCTTGGAAGGGGTGAAAGACAGCAAGAGGAAAAAGAGGATCAAGAAGAGGCAAAGTGCGAAGAGAAGGGCTGTTGGAGGAGGTGTAAGGAAGAGGATGAGGAAGAAGAGGTAAGATGTGAAGAAAAGGCTGCTGGAAGGAGTGAAAAGGAGAAGGAAGAGAAGGAGGAAGATGAGGATAAAGAAGAGGCAAGGTGTGAAGGAAGGAGCTGTTGGTAAAGGTGGACGGGAGGAGGAGGAGGAGGAGGAGGAGAAGGAGGAGGAGAAGAGGAAGGGGAGGAGACGAGGCAAAGCGTGGATAGGATGGAGTGGCAAGAATCGGGTCATGAGTGGAATAGCAAGGGCGTTATGAGTGGAATAGTGAGAGGTGGATGCCTGGATACCGCGAGGGGGGAGTGATAATACTAAATAGCTACGCGTGGCCTTAGTGCGCACCTCCGTAAACATTAAGACATAGGTATCCAGAGAAGGGACTGAGAGAGACACGGAGAACACAGTTGGAGAGGAAATGAACTGAAGATTAGAAGAGAGAACGAGAAAGAGGGAAAGAAAGGGGAGATAGGAGAGAGGGAGAAGGAAGAAGAGGGAGTAGAGAGATAACAAGAGAAGAGATTTATAGAAGAATGGACAACACGAATGGAAGGAAATTGGATAAGGATAAGAAAGAGGGAAGGATGATAGAGAGAAATAACAACAAACAGTATGAAGGAATGAATTTAGTGACGTAGGAGAGAGAGAGAGAGAGAGAGAGAGAGAGAGAGAGAGAGAGAGAGAGAGAGAGAGAGAGAGAGAGAATGGGGGGGAAGACACTATCCACCCCCAAGGACAGTACTGGGCAAGGCAGCAGCGTACACACACACACACACACACACACACACACACACACACACACACACGGCACTGGCGGCATCGACAAGGACCTCTCAGTGCACCCTGGCACCACACACACACACTCACACACACACACACACACACACGACACTTCAAAAACCACCAATGACGTGAGATTTTTTTTTCTTTTTTACGTTCACGCGAAACAAAAAAAAACAAAAAAATAGAAAGAAAAATTTAGGAGTGCATTTTTAAACGAACGCCGAGTTTTTGCTGTCATTGAACACGTATAACAACAACAACAACAACAACAACAACAGTAACAACAACAAAAATAACGTGTACCATATCATAAGACGCGTGGAGACTGCAAAAAAAAAACTAAATAAATAAGAGATAAGGATTAAAATGATGATTCGACTATTTATCCATACACATTTATTAGGATTTATCAGGAAGAACTTGAGTGGATTTATGGATTTATTCACTTGCATGTTATTCCTTTCTTTTATTTCTATCTTTCTTTTCTCCCTTTCACTTTTCTTTCCTTCCTTCCTAACGTCTTTCTATTTTCATTATTCTCCTCCATTACTTAAAGAGCAAGAGAAGGAGAGTAAGGAAGAGCGGGAGTGGCCAAAAAAAGAGAGAGGGAGAGCAAGGGAGTGAAAGTAAGGGAGAGAGGAAGTGGGCAAGAAAGAGAAAGGGAAAGTGTAAGGGCGAGAGGGCAAGAGAGAGAGAGAGAGAGAAAGTGTAAGGGAGAGAGGGAGTGGGCAAGAAAGAGAAGGGGAGAGTGTAAGGGAGGGAGGGAGTGGGCAAGAAAGAGAAGGAAAGTGTAAGAAGAGAGTAAGAGAATAAGATAGAGAGAGGGAGAGTAAGGCAGAGAGGGAGTGGGCAAGAAAGAGAGGGGGAGAGTGTAAAGGAGGGAGGGAGAGGGCGAGAGAGGGAGGGAGAGAGACATGCAAGGCCACATTTATCCATTGGTCCTGATGAAATAATTCTGGCCACATCCGTTCCCCTGGTGGACGGTCCGCGCACTACTGGTCCGAGGCGCTCTTTACAAATCTTAGGACAGTTTTCGTTTTGTCTTTGCCTTCGTTTTTCTTTCCTTCTTTCCTTCCTTGTCATTTTATTTTTATTTTTATTTCGCTTCTTTCTTTTCTTCGTTTCTTCCTCCTGTCTATCTTTTCATTTCTATGTTGTTGTTTTTCTTCTTTTTCTTTCTTTCCTTTCTTCCTTCCTTCTCTCATTTTTTATTCTTTATTCCTCTTTTCTTTTTTTTCGTTTCTTTCTTCTGTGTTGTCTTCTCTTTATTCCTCTCTTACAGTTTCCTCTTCATTCTTTTCTTCCCTTTCTTCTTTCATTTTTTTCTTTATTCCTGTTCTTTTCTTCTTTTCCGTTCCTTCCTTCTGTCTGTCTTCTCTTCAGTCCTGTCGTACACTTCTTTCTTCATTCTTTTTCTTCCTTCCCTCTGTCAATTTTTTTTCTATTCCACTTCTTTCCTTCATTCATTCATTTTTCGTTCCTTCCTTCTGTTTATCTCCTTCTCATTCCTCTTTTACATATTTTTCATTCGTTCTTTAACCTTTTTCTTCCCTTCCTTCCCTCTCTGTCTCTCTCCTTTCTTCATTCTTTCTTCATTCACTACTTAACGTAACTCTACTGACACTCCACTATACTACACACGGTCACTCTACTCTGACTAACACTACAAACTACGCCCGCATCCTCGACTGACTGAATACAAGGCTAATAGTTTCTTGATTCCTCCAACATCAGCCAATCAGGTGTTGTGTCTCAGCTTATGTTAGTCTATCATACCTATGGACTAACAGGCAGCTTACAGTGTCCGCGCTCCTCCCTCCCTCTCTACTTGATTCGTTTTTTTATAATAATACCGAAAACTTATATTATCTTACATTGGGGCAGCGGTTAGCGGGTTCTTGGTGGTAGTGATTAGCGGGCTTTTGGGGGGCAGTGATAAGCGGGCTTTTGGGGAGCAGTGATTAGCTGGCTTTTGAGGGGTAGTGATTAGTGGGCTTTTGGGAGGCAGTGATCAGCGGGCTTTTGGGGGGCAGTGATTAGCGGGCTTTTGGGGGGCAGTGATTAGCGGCTTTTGGGGGCAGTGATTAGCGGGCTTTTTTTCTCATCATTATTTTTTTTCGTCCTTGAGCTGCTTCCTTTACTTATAAAAAAACACGTTGTATCATTACGTTAATATGGAGGAGTTTGTACTGTGCAACCTGGCGATTATATATGACAGCTGTAACTTAGATTAACACACAAAAGACTTGGAACCCAAACGACCTCTTGCAGACTCCTAACGTTCTCATGTTCTTATTACCCAGACATGTCCTCTCTTAACTTAACAGCAGTACAACATTACTTTGCATTCTTAGTCTCTGTTGGGGTCACACTACAAACACGCACATACGCTGTAGAGACTCATATAAGTGCTTTATTGACGGTACACTACACAACAATACCCTACCCTGCCCCTCCCAATACACTACACTACCCTATCTTACCCTGCTCTACCCTGCCCTACCGTACTCTCGTTCTTGGTGTTCTAAATCCATCCCCAAAATTGAATTACAAAGCCAAACTAGTAACCTCATAACTCCTTTGAAGCTTAAACCATCAACACCACAACGTCCTCTTTGGGTACTGGAGACGCCGTGGAAAAGGGTACAAATTATAACCAAGAAGAAGCCACTCTTTTCTGCTCCTCCAATAGTCCTTACGAGCATACACAATCAACACCACAATCTCTTCTACGGGGTATTTATCACACCAAGCAAACGACACAGATTATAACCAAGAAGAAGTCACTTTTTCTGCTCCACCTCGAGTCCTTGCAAGCTTACGTCATCAACACCACAGCGTCGTCTTCGGGGTATTTATCACACCAAGCAAACGACACAGATTATAACCAAGAAGAAGTCACTTTTTCTGCTCCACCTCGAGTCCTTGCAAACTTCCACCATCACCACAACCTCCTCTTAGGGTACTTGCCACGCCGTGCAGAGGAACCCAAATTATAGCCAAGAACTTACACTAATTGTTATAACTTGCAATTACATTATGTTCGCCATCCGCGGCCACATATTAGCACCCAGACTAACGTGGCGGCAGGCTGTCACACGCTGGACACTAAAATACCCATCCACTAAATGGTAATGCCGAGATGTGGTCAATTACGTGTCCCTCCTGCCAACGCTGACTCCTGCGCACCCTGAGACATGTTCTGGTGGTGTTGGTCCCTCGTTGTACAGCTCCTCAGTGGTTGGTTCCTTCCTTTGGTCCACATTCTCAAACGTGTCGTGGCTTACACATAAACAATTGGTGAGGCTTTGGTAGAGGTTACTGCTCTTTTTCATTATTTACTTCTTTATTCCTTCTTTTTTGTCTTCCTTTTCTTCATTCCTCCTTTTTATTTTATTTTCTTCATCTTTTTCCTTCCCTTCCTTCTTTTTGTCTTTCTTCATTTCCTCTTTTTCATGGTTTCTTTTCTTCGTTTCTTTTCCTCTTCTTCCTTCCTTCTGCCTCTCATTCCGTCATTTCCTCCTTACCATTCTTTTCTTCACTGTTTGGTTCCTTCCTTTGGCCCACACTCCCAAACGTGTCGTGGCTTACACATAAACAATTGGTGAGGCTTTGGTAGAGGTTACTGCTCTTTTTCATTATTTATTTCTATACTCCTTCTTTTTTTGTCTTCCTTTTCCTTATTTGTCTAAGCAACACCAGTCTGCAACACCATGACAGCTTCCTTGGAGGTCAACCCGCCTCTATTAGCCCTCCCCAGTTCTAGGTGTCACGGCGCACAGCGGGAGTCCGATGTACCGCGCGCTAAGTGGATCAAACACTCCTTGGAGATATTCCCGAGTCCCTCTTCTGTGAGCTGAGGCTAATAAAAGAACCCGGGGAAAGCGACGAACTGAAAATACCAAGTCGCCGAGCGTGGGGACAGAGAGACGGTGCTTGGCAAGGTTGAGTTACTTCCGCTAGCATCGCGACACCCGTCTTGAAGAAAGCTATTGGGAGTCTTTACCGAGTAGGCGAAAAAACATACCAACTAAGCGTTTAGCGGTGGCGGTGGTCAGTAGTAAATAGCACGTTACAACAGCGAATGGTAACATCAACGTTTATATAGTGTAACAGCAGATTCTAAGAGTAACATCAGCAAGTAAGACGTTCAAGGGTACAAGGAGAGGGAGGGCTTGACACGAGGGTACTCACGCTGACTCACTCGCCGCCCCAGAACTCGACGCCTCGGAAATAAACATAAGGGATCAAAGACTAATTTCCTCATCCACGCCTCCTCACGACCCTCTCCCCGTCGCCTTGGAGATAACCGTTGTCAGACCTGTTCCGGTTAAGAAATGCACTCTCTTAAAGGTTACTATTGGCTATTTCTATTAAAAGACTTAACGGAACTGGTTTGGGGTTTCTCCTATAAATACCTTTCAGAAACTTGTTCCGGTGCGTGCCTTTCTCTTTTACTTATACTTTTTCCTGTTGGTTCCTTATCTTTTCCTTGCTTTCTTCCTTTCTGTCTTTATCTTGCCATACTTTTGTTTTCCTCGTCAAAATTTTCTTCTTCATTTATCTTTTCCTTCCTTAATTCCTTCCTTTCCGTCTTTTCCTTGTCATACTTTTATTTTCCTCGTCATACTTTTCTTCATTTATCTCTTCCTTCCTTTCTTTTCGTCTTTTCCTCTTCCTCCGTCTTTCAAATCCTTTCCTTCCTGCTTTACTTATATTTTTTTCTTTCCTTTCCTCCTTTCTTCATCCCTTCCTTCCTTCCTGTCTTTCCTATGTTCTCCCCATTTCAAATCCTTTCCTTTCTTTTTTCTTTCTTCTTTCCAATAATTCTCCTTCCTTCATCCCGTCCTTCCTGCATTCCCTCGTTCTCTCTCTTTCGAATCCTTTCCTTTCTTCCCCACCACTTCCTTTGTGAGCTTTCGTGGAAGGTGCTGGCAGCGGGACTTGTAAGACTCACGATAAGAAAAGGGACAGTTATCAGCTGGAGGAAGTCATCTACTGGCATCTCGTTACACAATAAGTAGCCATAAAAATTCCCTCTCCTACACAATGTTCACAATACTTTCCTTCCATGTACCTAAGGTTTAAGCTACGACGATGAGTTTCTCTTTTTTTATCATTTGCAGGACTATAGCGCCAGTAGGTCGTCTGTGTGGGCGCTGGTGGTTGGCCCCTTCCCGTTATGGAGCGCGCAGATTTTTATAGTGACGCCGCAAAATGTCTTTCAATTGACGAGGGAGCACGAGGCCCAAAATAAAAATAAAACTAAGCCGTGTTAAGACAACCATACCACGAAGAGAAAACCTATTCGTCCGGGGCCACGAGAGTCAGCGTCACCTAAGACACCGGACAGACATGCAGTAAAACAGTACTAAAACTGTACCTCGGTCACTGAAACTGGTGTCGGTGGCTGCTTGGAAGGTTGCTGTGGTTGTGGCGGTTTACTGGTTCCTAAGATGGTCTGGCTGGGGAGACTTGCGGTTGTTTTGGTGGTTACAGGAAGAGCGAAGCAGAGTAACGGTGGTTGATGTATACAGAACAAATGTTGAATAGACTTTTTATTAGCGGCATTGCGGAGAAGCACAACATGAGTACGGAAGGGACATAGATAGATAAGTAAAAGAAATCGAGGTTGATGGTTGAGTGAGGAGAGTAACGCAATTAAGTAAAAGGAACCAAAGAAGAGAGAGGAGGAGAGAGGGGAGTGTGAAGAGGGAGACGGCGAAGAAGAAACAGAGGGTTAGGTGGATAAGGTGTACTGAATAAATGCTTACAAGTCTTTAACCCAACGAAGACAATGATAAAACGAGGCAGAAAAAGGGATTAAAGTTGGTGGTGGATATAGGAGAGAAAATAAAGCACAGAAATGATTAGTTTACGATGTATTGAGCATATTAGAACAGAACCTTTTATTGGCGTCACTGTAGACAAGACCAACAGGAAGATCACCGAGAGCACTACAACCACGAGTCAGAAAAGGATCAAAGAGCATCGACAGACCCTATTATTTTCCAGGGTATTTCAAGAGCGTGATGATGGTTAAGACGCATCGATTAAGTGTTGGCCAAAGTTTGTATTAGTGTCACTGTGGACGAGGCCAACACGATAACGAAAAAGTACTCTGTGGCCTAGATTCTTGAACACTTCGAGACTCAAACACCCACATTTGATAAGGCTTCGTAGAGGTTGTGTTAATATATCCATGGGTAGTTTTATGAGCCTAGTTATAGTTTAATAAAGTTCTTGCACCATGAATATGAAAACACTCACGAGAGATTGTGTTAGTATATCCATGGGTAGTTTTATGAGTCTAGTGATAGTTTGATAAGGCTTTCGTAGAGGTTGTGTTAGTATATCCATGGGTAGTTTTATGAGCCTAGTTATAGTTTAATAAAGTTCTTGCACCATGAATATGAAAACACTCACGAGAGATTGTGTTAGTATATCCATGGGTAGTTTTATGAGTCTAGTGATAGTGTGATAAGGCTTCTGTACCATGAATATGAAAACACTCACAAGAACGCCCAAGGGTCTGAAAATACACACCCATATTTGATAAGGCTTTCGTAGAGGTTGTGTTAGTATATCCATGGGTAGTTTTATGAGCCTGGTGATAGTTTGACAGGTCATCTACACCATGAACGTGAAAAAACACTCATTAGAACCCGACTAATCTCCTTTGTGGCCTTTGGAAATACTTGTTGTGAAAGCCGAAAGCATCTAAAAATACGCGCCTCAATTAAGAGACGACGCGGCGGGGAGAGGATCAAGGGGCATAGATCGGTATTCCCAGACGCTTCCACCACTCATGTCATATATTTCCAAAGGCTAAAATGGAGTTTAATCGGGTTTTCATGGGTGTTTTTCACGTTTAAGGTACAGAAAAGGGGTCAAACTACCACCAGGGTCAAAAATGTACCTCTGGAAATGCCCAATACCCCTTCAAAAACCCTGTCAAATGTGAGTGTGTCAGCGGCGAAGCGTTTGAGAATGTGGTCCATAGAGGCATTTCCAAGGTCTTCCCTTAGTGACTCTTGGCGTGCTGCTGCCCTAGGGAATATCCTCATTTGGCAAGCCCTTCTTTTTCTCCTCGACTTTCTTCTTCACTTATACCTGTACTGCTCGGTTCCTCTTGGCAAATATTTTCCTCTTACCCTCACGCCGCTGGGGACTAGAATAACACGCTGGAGGAAGCTAACTCTATCTCCATCTCTCTTTCTCTCACTTTGGTTTGTATATATTTGATCTGTGGCCGTACAAACCACAGTCATGCTCTCTCTCTCTCTTCCTCTCTTTCTCCGCCTCTCTCTCTCTCTGTTTCCGTGCCTCACGCCGCTGGGGACTAGAATAACACGCTGGAGGAAGCTAACTCTATCTCTATCTCTCTTTCTCTCACTTTGGTTTGTATATATTTGATCTGCGGCCGTACAAACCAATAGTCATGCTCTCTCTCTTCCTCTCTTCCTCCGCCTCTCTCTCTCTCTCTGTTTCCGTGCCTCACGCCGCTGGGGACTAGAATAACACGCTGGAGGAAGCTAACTCTCTTTCTCTCACTTTGGTTTGTATATATTTGATCTGTGGCCGTACAAACCAATAGTCATGCTCTCTCTCTTCCTCTCTCTCTCTCTGTTTCTGTGCTGGTTTAATCCACTGGCTGTGTTTAATTCATTCAACCGTGGGAAGAGGCAAAATTATGCAGATTTTATGCTCATGCTTGACTGAGGTTTACTGGAGCAGAATAATAGGGAGTAAGTAGCGAGCGCCTGGGAGCAAACAGTGAGTGAGCCAGACGCCGCCGCCCACCACCTTCCACCTCAGAACCGACCCTCCTTCCACCACCTCCATTTGCACCACCCTTAATCACATCCACCCGCCCACCCACCCACGTTTTCACTCTCAATATCGCTGTCAATTCCACCTCCCTTCCACCTTCGTTCCTCCCTCCACCGCTTCCACCAGCCACATGCACCACATATCATCACATCCACTTGCTTCCACATGTCATACTACATCTTCACTCTCAGTGTCTCGGTAAGCTCCACCTTCATTCCACATTCCTTCCACCCTCCACCGCCTCCACATGCGTCACACAGCATCACTCCACTAGCTCACCCACTTGCTTCCACACGTTACACTGCGTTTTCACTCTCAATATCACAGCAAATTCCACCTTCCTTCCACCCCTCCACCAAACATCCTCATCTTCCACCTTGACTATGCTAGATTCCACCCGCTTTCCTTCTCTTCCACCCCAGCATCATACAGCAACCTCCACCTCTAGTTTGTCACCCAGTCCATTCGATATCCACCCGTCACTCCATTTTAATCAACCCTTCGTCTTTAAGAAAAATAGTATGTTCTTCTTCCACCCTTCCACCCATATCTAACGCTCACCTTTTCCACTTCTTTGCCTGGTAACCTCCATTTTCAATCCTCCACCTCGTATTTTATCCTCTTCTTCCACTCTTCCACTTATCATTCTAACTTGCCGTATCCACTTCTCCACCTAGCGACTTCTATCTTTATCCCTCCACTTAGTATTGTCTAGCTGCCACATCCACTCCCTTTCTCTCATCCACACAGCACTCTACATCCCTCCACCTACACTTCCACCTCTATTTAGCTACCTCTCCTCCACTCATCCTCCTAGCGCTTCCCATCTTCCACCCAGTATTGTCCACCTGCACCACCTATCATCTTTCTCCCTACACACACACACGTCCACCTCCACCCACGCACCACCTGGCCGCCACGCCTCCACAGTTAGGGTGTTGTGGCGGGGAGGTGATGGGACGCCACGACGCTGGGCTTGAATTACAACGCTCATGAAAGAAACGCCATTAAACAGGTCATCCCTATCACCCACCCACGCACCTACTTACGCCCCTCCATCCTATAGCTCACCCCTCACCCCACATTCAGCCAGCCTTCCCATCCTCTCGCCCACCCTCTCTCCCTCTCTCCCTGTCCCACTGAAACCCCGCCCTGCTTCCCTCCCAGGCTCCCACACACACCCAACGTACCCAAGACGCAGTTGAGGGATAAATGATGGGGTCGCGCTACCATTCAAGTCCATTTATGCTATCGGAATGAGCTCAGCTGTGGAGAGCAAGCGACTTAGCCCGCGCCTGTTCCCCGTCGAGCCCCCGAGAGCTGTTACCTCTATCCGTATTGCAAATACATGTTGATACCGTGATAAACTGCATTCCCGGGCCCCTGCGTGTACCGGGTGTTTCTGGGTGGTGTTGGCAGGCAAGGGCGGTGTTCCTCGCTCAGTCTTTGTGTTGCTGAAGCGGACGTGGGCGTGACTACCTGCGCTGGACACCTCCTCTCCCCCTACGCCTCAGACCCCCTCGCCCTCCCCTCCCCCGCGAGTCTCCCATCCTTCAGTAACAGCAGCGGCAGGGGGCGGCGGGAGGGAATGGGGGCAGGAGGAGGAGCATCAGCGGGAAGTTTCGTCTGGACGTCTGGCAACTGCTGAGAAAACTGGGTCGGTTATAAATAGAGAGGAGGAGGCGGGGAGGGCCGTGCCGACTGCGGTGCTACCCGGCCCTCGCTGCTCCCCTTCCCTTCCCTTCCCTGCCCTGCCCTGCCGCCCCCAAGCCGCCTCGCCGCTGAAGGAGGAAAAGTCGGCTTAAAACTATTGTCTCTCTTAGTTACTCAGTTTACTCCGCTGGCTTAATACTGCCTGCCCTGCGAGCACCGAAAGGCGTCGTCTGCGCACCTCCACACCACGGCGGAGGCGGCGAGTGCGACCCTGCGGCGGCGGAGACAAGTCACGTGGTGGCGGTGACGGCCGCTCCGGGAGTTTCTGAGCCACGCTGATGAGTGTCACATGACTGAGTGCGCGCGCATGAGAGAGAGAGAGAGAGAGAGAGAGAGAGAGAGAGAGAGAGAGAGAGAGAGAAAGGTGCAGCGTAAATATTATGGTAGTATAGGTATACCGGGAATAAAGTGACGCAGAAGAGGTCTCACACACACACACACACACACACACACACATTAACACACGTTGCGGCAGACCAGGTTAAGTCAGAGAGAGCGAGACAACATACGGAAAACTGTCGCTGGGTGGAAGGGTGGGCGGGTAGGTATGAAGAGCTTAGGTACTGAGACATAAGCACTGACACTACTTAGCACTGACAACCCTTCGCGTCCTTCCCCGGCAGGCAAGGCAGCGTGTGGCGGGGCGGGGCGACGCTAACCTCTCGTCTCGTCAAGTCAAATGTATTTACACTCGTTCAGCACCGCGGCAAAATGTCTACGGGAAAATGATGTATGATTTGAACACCCTCATATGTCTGTAACGCTCGTACTTCTTTTTAATTACATGATGACAAGGAGAATCGCAAACGAGTTAGGAAAGAAAGCGGAGGCGTCCAGACTTACAAAGCAATGCTCGAGTCGTAATTAACTGAGAGAGGAGACAGCAAGACACCCGCAGCGCCTGTCACACAAGTACTCGTTACTGCATTGAGAGCGGAAACACTAATAGGCGGCTGCTGAGACGAAGACAGGGGATGATCATTCAGAGCGAGGAGAGCTAAAGTTTCCCTCAGATAATCAGGGGTCGTATTCTTAAGCATTTCGGCGCCCAGGCACACACACACTTGACAAGGCTTTCGTAGGAGTTTGGGGGCATTTCCAGGGGTAGTTTTATGACCCTTGGTGGAAGTGTGACCCTTCCTCTACACACACTTGACAAGGCTTTCGTAGGATTTTTTGGGCATTTCCAGGGGTAGTTTTATGACCCTGGTAGTAGTGTGACCCTTCCTCTACAGTTTGACGAGGCTTTCGTAGGAGTTTTGGGGCATTTCCAGGGGTAGTTTTATGACCCTTGGTGGTAGTGTGACCCTTCCTCTACACACACTTGACAAGGCTTTCGTAGGAGTTTTGGGGTATTTCCAGGGGTAGTTTTATGACCCTTGACGGTAGTGTGACCCTTCCTCTACAGTTTGACAAGGCTTTCGTAGGAGTTTGGGGGCATTTCCAGGGGTAGTTTTATGACCCTTGGTGGTAGTGTGACCCTTCCTCTGCACCGTGAACCTAAAGAAACACTCATTAGAACCCGATTCTTCTCGTGTTCGGCCTTTGGAAATAAGTGCAACTCGTTCACTTCGGTTATGTCCCTCTAATATTAACTCAAACTGAATATTTTGCCACCCATATTTCCCTTCTAAGCTTTACATGTCCATAGTCAAAACATCAGTACAGTTGACAGGCGCTGCTTCCCTCGACGGCCCGGGAAACAGTGAGCGGTGGGCAGGACAAGAATGCGAGACCCACCGTCCAAGACCTTCGTGAGCGGACCACTCAAGGCTCTCCTCCATTTACCTGTCCCACACACTCCTCTAAGACAGGTTAATTAGCACACAACAGTCACTTTTTGGCAGGTACTACTTATGTGCGTGTGTGTGTGTGTGTGTGTGTGTGTGTGTGTGTGTGTGTGTGTGTGTGTGTGTGTGTGTGTGTGTGTGTGTGTGTGTGTGTGTGTGTGTGTGTGTGTGTGTGTGTGTGTGTGTGTGTGTGTGTGTGTGTGTGTTTTGTTACTGGGTGTTTTTTAGTATTCCAAGGTGTTGATGTATATTCTGAGGCGTTGCTGAGTGTCCTTGAGTGTTGCTGAATGAACTGAATCTCTCTCGAGTGTTTCCGAAGGTTCCTGAGTGTTGCTGACCTGCTGAGTATCCTAAGGTGTTGCTGAATGCTCTTGCTCATCTTGCTGTGTCTACGTGCGGCTAATTTGTATATAATGAATCATCCTGCCGCCTAATAAATGAGTCTGAAGCCACGAGTCTTTCATCAGAGTGCGCGATTACGTGGATGGACGCAATCTGTCTGTGGGCGTACGTCCGTGTCAGGAATGCGCAGACACTTGCCTCCTGCCGTACCGTGCATGGCATATATAGTACGCACGAGGAGCAACGCCGTCCATGCAACATTCACCCACTCATACATAAAACAAATCCATCATCTCCTCGTTCCCTTGAGACACACACACACACACACACAAACACACGAACTCTTTGACGCGTTAACCAAGGCATAATGACCCTCGTTCGTCACTTTCCTCCCACCCTTCACCTTCTTCTCTCCACTTTCCTCACTTCTTCTCTTGGCTCGAGGCTTTTTCCGCCTGTAACTCAAGGTAAACAGTCGCCTCCTCACAGCGAGAATGAGACGCCGCCTTGCCCCGCCTCCCCCCGCCACCCCCCGCCACCCCCCGCCACCCTTCGTTGTCTTTAGTAAACACAGTGACACTCGGAGGCGTGGAGGGCATCTTGAGCCATTACCGCGGCGTGTTTGGGGAGTCAGGCGACGTCCACGTTCTCAAATACCTGCGCGGGGCCCCTCACCTGTCCGCCGCGACGTCACCGGGATAGGAATGCGAGGACAGGCGAGGGGGGCATCACAGGGGGGGGGGGGCATCACAGGGACGCGTCAGAGCCCTAAGGAGGGGCGTCAGGCTGTGTCGACACCTGTTGTATCTCTTTACGTGTCCAGCTGATCGGTCATTGTTTTTTTAAGGCGCTGTTTTAAGATACATGCATGAGAGAGAGAGGGAGGGAGGGAGGGGAATGGAGGGGAGAGGAGGGGAGAGAGAGAGAGAGAGAGAGAGAGAGAGAGAGAGAGAGAGAGAGAGAGAGAGAGAGAGAGAGAGAGAATCCTAAACAATATATAACAGCTTGGTTCTGCACTTTTCTGTATCCTTGGAGACACGCCCAGCACTCTACATCTCTTCCTAACCTCTAATACCTCTAATCCTTCAGTTTATTACGTTTGCTATACTCTCCACTGGGCTCCTTGAATCAAAACATTATTTCCTCATTTTTCTTATCGCTTCTATACAGTTCAGGATCTATAGAGGAGGAGATGATTCTAGTATTATGCTTCAGCTCGGTGGAATGGCCTGAGGTTGTGCTCTTCTGACTCGGGGTGGAAGGATTACGCTGGCAAACTCTATAACAGCCTTCCTCCGTCTGTATTTCCTTCCTCCTGTGACGTAAACTCTTCTATATTTGGTATGATAAGACACTTTCGCTCCTCACATCACCCATTTCTAAAAGGTCAAAGAGAAGGTCAATCGGGTTCTAATGAGTGTTTCTTTAGGTTCACGGTACAGAAGAAGGGTCAAACTACCACCAGGGTCATAAAACTACTCCTGGAAATGCCCCACGCTCCTATGAAAGCCTTGTCAAATAGGTGAACTTGGGCGACGGAATGTTTAAAAATACGGGCTTAAGACAGAAGTACTATAAGACACCTGGACCTAATGCCATCACTCTCTTTGTCTTCTCTGTACTCTTTAAAGCAGCTTGTGGCGTTCTTCTTTTCCTAGTTCATCTTGCACTAGGAATCAGCAAGCATCACTGTCCCTTAGCTATGTGGTGCGTCATTTTCCCCTTGAGGATGTTATTTATACACCTCAGGTCAACAAACGTGTAGAGATGAACCCACTGCCTCGTGTTCCTTCCTCCCTGGTGTCCCTTCAAGCCGCGATTCCGCTCAAGACGCAACGAGAAACACAGAGAAAGAAGTGGAAGAAAATAAAGAGGCGGCGAGAGGCACAGAGAAAAAGGCGTAGCAGAAAATGAAGAGATGACGAGAAATACGAAGAAATGAGTAGAAGAAAATGAAGAGGCAGCAAAAAACAGAGACAAGAGTAATAGCAAATGAATATGAAACGAGACGCAGAGAAATTATTAGAAGAAAATGAAGAGGGAGCAAAAAACACAGAGACAGGAGTAAAAGAAAATGACTATGAAACGAGAAACGGAGGGAAATTAGTAGAAGAAAATGAAGAGGCAGCAAGGAACACAGAGTAGAGTAGAAGAAAATGAGGAGGCAACGAGACACAGAAAGGAGAAAGTGAAAAGGCGACGAGAAGAACAGAGAAAGGAGTAAAAGAAAATGAAAAGAAAAGGAGAAACAGAGAGAAAAGAGAAAATGAAAAGGCGACGAGAAACAGAGAAAAAGGAATAAAAGAGAATGAAGAAACAACAACAAAAAAAAAACAGAGAAAGGAATAGAAGAAATTAAAAAGGGGACGAGAAACACACAAAAAGATTAAGTAAAAGAAGAAAATAAAAACATAGCAACAACGAACGACACAAAAAGAAACAAATACACTAAAACGACATTCGACCACGACAGGAAACTTAAATCAGAAGTGTGAAAATCCGGGTGTCATTTAAAGAAAGAAAGATAGAACGAAAGAGAGAAAGCAAGCCCCGAGCCATGCACACGAGGAGTAAATGGCGTATTGTCGGAACCAGGAGAGCCTTGACACACTTCAGCACAAAGGGATCAACAGCCCCCGCACACACACCCACCCACACCCACACGCACACAGGCAGCCAGGCAGTCAGGTAGTCCTCCCATCCACCGGCCTCGTCAAGTGATACGATCCGAACCCGCTAGAGAGCTGCACGGACGACCAACAAAGAAAGACGACTCAAAAACGACCCTAAAAACACCATAAGTATAACCCGGTAGAGCTAGACGGACGACCAACAAAGAAAGACGACTTGAAAACGACGCTAAGAACTATATTATGAGAACCCGTTAGAGCCAGACGGACGACCAGCAAAGAAAGACGACTTGAAAACGAGGCTAAGAACTATATTATAAGAACCCGGTAGAGCTCCACGGACGACCAACAAAAGAGGACGACTTAAAACAACAGCATAAGTACCCGATAGGGCCAGACGGTCGACCAACAAAGAAAAACGACTTGAAAACGAGGCTAAGAACCACATCATAAATAAAAAGACGAGATAAAAACGATGCTAATAACTAAGAAAGATAAGAGAAAAAAGCGAAAAAGAGAATGGAAGAGTGCGGTACAGAGAAAGACAGTAACAAAACGAAAAGAATTAAAGGAGGAGGAGGAGGAGAGAAGAAAGAGAGAAAGAGAGAGGAGGAGGAGAGGGAGAGAAGTAAAAAGAGAGATAAGAAAAAAGAGAGAAAGAAAGCTACATAAACAGTGATACATCGAAGGAAACGAAAAAGAGAAGGAAGAAAAAAGAGAGGAGAGAAAAAAGAAAAAGAAAGCAAGCAGAGAAAAGGCCCACTATAGAGCAAGACGGAAAAACAACAAAGAAACGGAACTTCAAAACAACGCTAAGAACTACACCATAAGTACCCGCGAGTGTTTACTTAGCGGCCAGGCAGGTGACGGGGGCGCTGGCTCTCAGGTGACACGCTCAGAGCCGCAAGACGCTAATTATGAGACAAAGACGCCGCCGCCACCACCGCCGCCGCCACCGCCACCTGAGTTTTCTACCAGGAAGTGAGACGAGACGAACACACACAAAGAAACACGCTCGCCACGCAGGACACGGAGAGAAAGAGAGAGGCGAAGGTGATACACAGGGTCAGGTGAAGGCGTAACGAGAAGTGTAGAGGGTGTAGAGACGTGTATTGGAGAAGTGGGCACAAAGAAACTCCATCACAATGCAGAACACGGAGAGGAAGCTTCAGTCAAGGTGGTACAAAGGGTCAGGTGAACGCATAAAGGTCGATATTATAAGACACTTTCGCATCTCACATCAGCTATTTCTAAAGGTCAAAGCGGGGGTCAGTCGGGTTCTACTGCGTGTTTCTTCAGGTTCATGGTACAGAAGAAGGGGCAAACTACCACCGGGGTCATAACACTACTCCTGGAAATGCTCACAACTCCTACGAAAGCCTTGTCAAATATGTGTTCTCCGGCGACGAAATGTCTTTTAATACGACCCTAAAGTGTACAAGGATGGGTAGAGAAGGTGTAGAGGTGTAGGGATGGGGGGATCGGAGTGTGCAGAAAAGAAACGCACTCATAACGCAGGGCACGGAGAGGAAGCTTCGGTCGAGGTGATACACAGATGTAGGTGAGAGCGTAGATGCGTGCTGCAGGGGCGATTGATGGCTTTATAGAAGGTTATATATTGGTCTCGTTGCTACAGGCTGAAGGATGAGTAGCTGGACAAGGGAGCGGTTGGCTAAGACAGCTTGAGGAACATCTACTCACGGGGAAAGGAGGTAGAGGAGGTGTATGGGGAGATGTATGGGAGGCGAGGACGGCGTGGGCACAAAGAAACACGCTCGTAACGCAGGCCACGAAGAGCGAGATTCGGTCACGGTGATACACAGGGACAGGATCGAGGAAGCGTAACTATAGCGGTGTAGGGACGTGGATTTAGGGACGTGTGTTTAGGGAGGGGCGGGGACGAGGTGGCACAAAGAAAAACGCACGTAACGCAGGACACAGGAGGAGGATAGAGGAAGGAGGAGGTGGAAAAAGGTGGCGAAGAAGGAGGAAGAAAAATAGAAAGATAGAATAAGGGGAGGAGGGGGAGGGGAGAGAGAGGGAAAGGTAAATGACGGGGAGCGAGATTCAGCCGAGGTGATGCACTGGGTCAGGAGGGCACGTGACTATAGACGCACAGGTGTGTAGGAGGATGTACAGGTGCGACGCTACTGGTTGAATGGGGTCACACGAGTCGAGTTCGATGCCACAATGCCAGCCACTGAGACAAAGAAAGAAACAGACATACGTAGTGAGATTTAATGGTATGCAGACTTAAGCGTCACTGAAACACGTAAAGAAATATCTATCCAAAGCGTGAGTGTGTGTGAAATCTGACGGGATAAGAAGGATGCTTAGGGTTTTTGGATGCGATACTGACACCCACGAAACAAAGAAACAAAGGTAGGAAGTGAAAATGAATAAGATACACACACACACGCTTCACCAAACACATTAAAGAAGGTCTAACTCTTAAAGGCGTCGTGAGTGTGTGTGTGTGCGTGACATTACGAGATGAATAAGATACTTGGGTTCGGATGCTGGGATGCCGGGATGCGACACTGCCACATAAACAAAGAAACAGACATATAAAGTAGGACTAAAAAGTACACACACATACACACATGCGTCCCTGAAACATATATAAAAAAAAAAAACTGGCAAAAGTGTGGGTGCGTGTGTGCGTGCGTGCGAGACATTGCGGAATAAATTTAATGCATGGGTTCGGCCACCAAGATGCTGGAAGGCCATACTAACAGCCGCTGAGACAAAGAAACAGGTACGGAGTGAGACTTAACAGCACACACACACACACATGCCATTGAAACATGTATAATAAAACGCCTGTCAGAAGCGTGAGTACGTGCGAAACATCACGTGATAAATGAGATGGGATGCTGGGATGCTGGTAGGCGATTCAGACAGCCGGAGAACAAAGAAACATGAGTGATATTGAACAGCATATACAAACACACATCCACGCATCATCATGGAGACAAAAAAGGCGTAAATATACAAAAAAATAACATAACCAGGTCGAGGCTAACACAAGAGCGGGCCGCGGGTGGGTCGTGTTGCCTTCCCGAACCTGCGCGGCTGAGCGGGAGTGGGCCGGTCGGGCGGGCGGACGGGGAGGCGGCCGCTACAAGGAAACACCGATCAACAAAGAAACGTGGCTCCGAGTGACAAAAACCACATGTTCAAGGCGATACACAGGCTGGTTCGCGGCCTACACACGCCCAGGACGAGGCGCCAGACGGCCACGCCACGCACGGCTCCCCCACGAGGTCGTTTTCTCTGTTTAGGTGAACGTGACAACGGGAATGGCTGCGGGAACGTTATTGTGGAGTCCCGCCCACAGGTTACACGGGCCGGGTTTTAGGGGGTGCTATGATAAACTGATGCTCCTGTGGCTGCCGCTACTACTACATCTACTACTACTACTACTACAATTATTACTACTTCATAATGAAAAAAAATATGATAATGATGCTTTTGTGGCTGCCTCTGCTAACTAGTCTTATTACTACTACTACTACTACTACTACTACTACTACTACTTCTACTGCTGCTGCTACTACTACTACTATTATTGAAAATCATCACTAAAACTTAAAAAAAGGTCGCAAATATTGTCCGAAAAAAAAATAAAGAAAATATTGAAGAGGGGGGGAAAGGGAGAGGAAGGACTCACACTACATTCATGCTACACGCACACTCATACTCTACACCCCTTGCCCCTTTATTTAAAACCCCTTAAGTAACACTCTAATCCCCCTTCCTCTCCTCCCCTCATCTCACACGCGTTACATCATCAACACATCTTTTCCATCTCCTCAGTGCCAGTCCCCGCTTACCTGTGTGGCGTGGCGGCGGCCCAACACAACATCCGCCCCCTCCCCCCCCTTCACCTGGCGAGCAACCGCACCTGAGGATGAAGAGGAGGTAAAGGTGAGTGTGTCTGATGGGAAATTCACGAGCAAAAATAAACAAATAAATAAAATAGAATAAAATAGATAAGTTGCAAAATAAAATATAATAAAGTCAGTAGTCATGTTATTATTGTTTTAATTATTTTTAACGGCTGTGTATTTTAATGTTATTGTTGCTGTTGTTATCTTTGTTCTCCTTCTTTTTCTTCTTTTCTTCTTCTTCTTCTTCTTTTTCTTCTTCTTCTTCTTCTTCTTCTTCTTCTTCTTATTATTATTATTATTATTATTATTATTATTATTATTATTATTATTATTATTATTATTGTTATTATTTTTATTATTATTATTATTATTCTTTACTGCTATTGTTGTTGTCATTAGTATCATTATCATCACCATCATCATCATCATTACTACTACTACTACTACTACTACTACTACTACTACTACTACTACTACTACTACTATCACCACTACCACTACCACCACAACCACCACAACCACCATCACCCTGGCAACACCCCCCTCCTTTTCCTCCTCCTCCTCCTCCTCCTTACCGTCATAACAAAGCCTGAGACACACACACACACACCCACACCCACACACACACACACACACACACACGCACACACACACACCCACACACAAAGAAAAAAACGAGGCAAAACACACAATGCTCCCACATATTGCTTACGTAAACTACCGTGCTAACATTAGGTAGGTTGAGAGGAGGAGGAGGAGGAGGAGGAGGAGGAGGAGGAAGACGATGGAAAGGTTATGGGAATAGGTAATGGTTGAGGCCTTGAAGGTGAAGGGTGGGTAAGGAAAGGAAATATAAATAGACAAAATAGGGAAGGAATGGGCGTATCGAGTGAGTGAGTGAGTGTGTGTGTGTGTGTGTGTGTGTGTGTGTGTGTGTGTGTGTGTGTGTGTGTGTGTGTGTGTGTGTGTGTGTGTGACGCACCTTGAAGCTATATTGGTGTGTCACGGGTCAAGCCACGCCGAGACGCACCACCGATGGCGACCCGACTACTGGCGACGCGGCGAAGGTAAACAGCAGGAGGAGGAGGAGGAGGAGGAGGAAAATAAAAAGTAAGGAAGGTAGAGAAAGGTGAGAGGAACAGGTGCAAAGGGAGGGTGCGCAAGAAGAAGAAGAAGAAGATAATATGACAGAGGCAGGGACAGAGAAATAATGATGATGCCAATAATAATGACGATAGGAAAAACAATAATAAAAATAAGACTATGAAAATGCTAACAATGAAATTAAAAAGAACGAGAGTAAGAAGAGAAGAGAAATAATAAATATAAAAAAAAACGAGAAACAAAGAGGAACAAGAACAAGAACAATACACAGGAGAAGAAGAACCAGGACAAGAAAGAAGAAGAAGCAGAAACAGAGGAAGAAGAGGAAGAAGATGAGGGGGGAGACTATCATATCTTCCCCAGCAACCCACACTACCCCCAGCGATACCCCTCACCTCCCCTCCCCTCACTTCCCCTCACCTTCCCTCCCCCACCCAACTACCTCCATCCATTCACCTCCACCACCACCACCAGCTAACCCCCACCTTCCCTCACCCAACCATCCACCTCCCTCCATTCACCTCCACCACCCAGGTACCCTCCCAAATTTCCCCCACCAACCTACCCTCCACCTTCCCCACTACCCCTACTACCACCCCTCACCCACTTTCACCGCCTCCCTCCCTCCTCCTTCCCAAGCTTGGCAGCCAGACAGCGACGCGCATAAACCTCACCTCAACGCCCCATGCATTCCGGGCAGGCGGCGACATGCACACCACTCAGGGGCGGGAACAAAGTAAGAGCGGGCCGAAGAATGACTCGCCGCTGCTGCGAAAAACAAACTCAAGTCGTTACCGCAAAAGAGACACACTATATAACAACAGCGATGCGCCCACACCGACAGGCATCAAAGAGCGTCCCAAAAAACTGTGCATGCACGTGCGCCTCTTTCACCACGCACATTCACACCTCTGCTTGCTCATCTTCTTCTTCTTCTTCCTCCTCCTCCTCCTGGCGCCTAGCTCACCCCATAAAGAAGAGGAGTCAGGCACCTTCACCGGCAGGAGAGGCAAGAAAAGGAGGAGGAGGAGGAGGAGGAGGAGGAGGAAGAGGAGGAGGAGGAACACAAGCAACAACGTAGGAAGAGGAGAGGAGAAGATTGCAGGAGAAGAAACCAGGTCGTCACACCCATTAGGAGAGGATGCAACGTACATACATACGCACACACATGCTGGGTCACTGTCCTTAACACACACACACACACACACACACACACACACACACACACACACACACGGGAGCCCTTTGTTGTGGAGTGTATAGGGAACAAACGCCCACCTAGGTCCTGTCCTTTCTGAACCCATTGGAACTCTTTGGACCCCCGTTCGTATCCCTGCGCGCGCCTACCTGGAGGGGCCACACATGGACGTCCCCGTGCTGCTCAGGTAAGGCTAAAAATACCCTAATTGTGGTGCGTAGCTGCAGGTAAACGTGGCTGGGCTGCTGCGTCGCCTCTTCTTCGATGTTCTGACGCTGCTCCGGGAACTTCTTTGTGTCAGAATGTTGTCATGGGGGAGTTAACAGCGAACGCCTTGCAACCAGCACAAACACAGTAGCGTGAGGGTGAGTGAACAGCCCATTATGAGGAACCCGAGCTCATCCCTTCGTCAGTAGTTGGTAAGCTACTCGAGATCATCATCACAGGCAAAGAGTTAATTAGAAAGTCATCCACTAACTAGGAATTCACAATACGACATCCGAAACAAGAGATCCTGCCCGTCAAATCTACTGGCCTTTTATAGCGACCTTTTTTTCAGTTTCCTATGTATTAAACCACTGCATATGCTTTATTTGAATTCTGAACGGGCGTTTGATACAATTCAACACCATTAATTATTGTACAAACTCAAACAACTAGGCACTAAAGGTAAAGTGCGCACACGGCCAAGCAACAGGCAACAAAGGATGGTGATGAATGGAGCTTCCTCGGAATGGGCGCCAGTCACAAGTGGTGGCCGTTGGAGCTCTGTTCTTGGACCAGTACCGTTCATGATGACAACGACTGAAAACGCGGTCCTTCCAGACCAATACAGGGAAAGCCTTCAAGGAGATTTGTGTAGAATTTCAGCTGTCTTATTAATGGGGGATGTACTTTGACATAAATAAGTGTACTATACTCTTCAATTCGGAACTGATATTATCGAGTATTTTTGAATTGTCGATGTCTTTTCGACTGTTGATAAATCGAAATTGTTTAAAAACGAAGACAGGTCGCGAACGTGAAACAACGGCCCTAAACTTGAGGATGAACAAGTACTTATGGTGGACTTGACGTCGTTTTACTAAGATTTAGGAACATACCACCTAGTTTTTACCGTAGGGTCTGTGTGATCTAAACATCTATGCAAATCTATGTAAATCAACACGAACGGGAAGCAAACAAGCAGTAGGGAAGGCAGTTCCAGCCCCTGCTCCAGCCTCCCCAGTCACAATCCTATCCCCTACAACCCTGCGTCTGTCCCTTCACCCCTGTCTCTCACCCTCAGCCCCTGCTCCAGCCTCCCCCAGCCCCAACCGCCCCAGACACAACCCTGCCCCCTACCTCTGCCGCTGCACCCCTCTCTCAGCCTTAACCTCACCCCCAGCCCCTGCTCTAGCCTCCCAAAGCCCTAACCACCCCCAGTCACAACCTGCCCCCTACCTCTACCCCTTTACCCCTGTCCTTCACCCCAAGCCCCTGCTCCAGACTCCACCAGCCCACAGCCATGGCCCCCAGTCACAATCCTGCCCCCTACCTCTCTCTACCTATACCCCTGCATCCATATTCCTCACCTCCAGCCCCTCCCTCAAACTCTGACCACCCCCAGTCACAATCCTACCCTCTACATTCCTACCTCCGCCCCTGCACCCCTATTCCTCACCCCCAGCCCCCCGAACCCTAACCATAGCCCCAACCTTACCCCCCACCTCTACCCCTGCACCCCTGTTCCTCACCCCCAGCCCCCGAACCCTAACCATTGCCCCAACCTTACCCCCCACCTCTACCCCTGCACCCCTGTTCCTCACCCCCAGCCACCCAAATCCACAGCACAGCCCCCAGTCCCAACCCTACCCCTTACCTCCACCTCTGCACCCCTGTTCCTCACCCTCAGTCACTGCTCCCGCCCCTGCCACGGACCCTTCGGCGGCCAGACACGGCTCATCACACAAACAGGCGCGGGAGGAGGGAGGAAGGGCGGCCCATAACCATAACTGGGTCACGCTGCCCCTGCCCCGCCCGCCCTCCCCCCTCGCCTGCCCTGTGCGTAAGACCCCTGCAGAACAACGGAGGACGGGGAAGGGAAAGAAAGGTCAACGAGAGTGAGTAATATGAGCTGATTCGTCAAGGAAGGAGGAGGAGGAGGAGGAGGAGGAGGAGGAGGAGGAGGAAGAAAACTTGCGTCATTAGTGAAGGAAAGGAGGAGAAAGACACGAGGCGGCACGTGGATGGGGGAAGGGAGGGAGGGAGGGAGGGAAGGGGGGATTCTGCGTCGACAACACACACGCACAAAACAAAAACAAAGCAAAAGAAAACAAAAGAAAAAAAGAAAAGAGAAAGATTTAATAAAGTGCGAGTGTGAGAGATAGACTGATAATTAGATACAGAGACAGAGATACAGATAGACAGAGAGATACAGAGATAGATAGACAGATAAATAGAACAACAGGGACAAACAGGAACTGAGAACATTAAAAAAGGTGTGTGTGAGATATGAGTAGAAACATAGGTAGGTAGATAGATAGGTAGAGATAGAAAGATAGATAAATAGAAAAATAATTAAACAAAAACATAAAAAAAACACGTACGTTGGGTTCATCACGTGTGCAGCAGCGGCAGTGGCGGCGGCGGTGGCAGGGCGCGAGGGAAGAAAAGGGAAGGGAAGGGATCGTTCGTCTAATACGCCAGGTGTGAAGGCTGGCGGGAACGAGCAAACACCGCGCGCACCAGGGTTCACGGGGCGTCTTGGCAAGCGCTCCCAAACACACGCGGGGAGGTGGGCGGCGGCGGCAACCAGGTGGCGGCGACGAGGAGGAGGAGAAGGAGGAGGAGAGCCAGGAGCAAGCAGTGAGGAGGAGCGGAAAGGAGGAGGAGGACGAGGAGGAGGAGGAGGAGGAGGGGCAAGGAAAGGGTAGCTTAGAGGAGAGGAAATCTTATATCTGAATGATTACGTCGTGAGAGGGAAATAGGAAGGAGACAGGGAGGAGGGAGAGGGGAGGGGGAAGAGGAGGAGGGAAGAAGATGATGAAGATGAAGAAGAAGAAGGAGAATAATAATAATAATAATAATAATAATAATAATAATAATAATAATAATAATAATAATAATAATAATAATAATAATAAGAAGAAGAAGAAGAAGAAGAAGAAGAAGAAGAAGAAAGAGTAAAAACTAAAGACAAAGAAAAGTTAGAGACAAAGAAAGACAGAAAGAAAACAACAGAAAAGAAAGAAGGCAGGAGAGAAAAAAAGAAAAAGAAAAGAAAAGGTGAAAGAGAAAGCAATGCAAAAAAATAAAATAAAAGAGAAACAACAGGAAAAACGTAGAAAAACAGGTTATATTTTCCACTTTCCTTTCTGAACCCTAATTTGAGAAAGCAAAGTAAAAAATAACAGGAAAAACGTAGAAAAAACAGGTTATATTTTCCACTTTCCTTCCTGAACCCTAATTTCAGAAAGCAAAGTAAAAAATAACAGGAAAAACGTAGAAAAAACAGGTTATATATTCTCTACTTTCCTTCATAAAACCCTAATTTCTGCTCCCTCTCCCTTTCCCCCCTCCCACCCCCACAAATTCCCCTTCCCCAATACCTTCTCAGTACCTACTAAACACACCCTCGGACCCTTCCCCCTCCCTGCCACCGCACGTCTTAATGAGGAAGAAAACACCGCGCCGGGCCACACCGATAGCTCACCTGGCGCCTACCTACCTGTCCATCGTCGCTAACACCTGAACAACAAGATTTACCGCATTACGAATCAATGTCTTGCACTCAATATACATACATACATACATACATACATACGCAGATACATACATACACATTTACTTTCTTATATTTCATTACTTTACATTACTTACTTATCTTTTTTTTCTTCTTTTTTTACGTCTACGCCTATAGCGCCGGTAGGCTTGCTTGAGGGGCCTGGATGGTGTTCGGCCCCAGCCCGTCATGGCGCAGGCAAGTGTTTATAGTGGCGCCATCTTCTCTTACATTACATACATATATACATACACTAGTCAATATCAAACTCACTTTATTTATCTGTTTATGTTTCACTGGCTCGCATTCTCTTATCCTGTCCTCTTGTCTTCCAGTTCCCTTCACTCCTAAGCCATTCCATAACTCTAGTTCATGACCCAAGTAAATATATCAGTGTCATTTCCTCGTTATTAGCCTTCTATCCTTCTGTCTCTGCCCATATCCTTTACTTCGATCCTATTCATTAAGCCTTGATCAAGTATATAAATCAGGGTCACTTCTTTGTGTTCAACCTTCTATCCTTCTGTCTCTCACCTTCCCCTTCACTTCAATCCTATTCTTTAAGCTCAGTTCATATCCCAAGTTTATATCGGGGTCACTTCTTCGTGTTCAACCTTCTATCCTTCTGTCTCTGCCCATATCCTTCTCTTCGATCCTATTCTTTAAGCTTAATTCATGCCCCAAGTTTATATCAATCCTTCTGTCTCTGCCCATATCCTTCTCTTCGATCCTATTCTTTAAGCTTAATTCATGCCCCAAGTTTATATCAGGGTCACTTCTTCGTGTTCAACCCTATTCCTCTTCACTTCAATCCTATTCCTTAACCCTATCCGCTCCGAGGGGGTACATATCTGGCCTCCCCTCAGGCATTTCGATCAAAACGATATACCTTTTTTTTTTTTTACTTTCCACTAGCTTCTTTTCACTCATTATTCATTATTGTTTTACACTATTGATTCGGTACCAGTACTTAGTGTTCATGAGCGTTATCGTTGTTCAGATAAATGAGTACGATGCTAGGTGTTACGAGCGCGAAAATTTGAAAACGTCTGAGCTTATAGGGTTGAGATCATTCACAAGACACTTCGACCCTTTCACACACACCCATACGTCGTCTACCATACCACCATTCACCATACCACCAATGACCATTCTCCTACCTCCCCGTCATGCCCCAGACACCATTATCTACACCCTTTCATGCCTCAGCCGTCGTATGTCGAGATCGATAAATCTAAGAAGGGTCCTCCGCCTCCTCCTCCTCCTCCTCCTCCTCCTCTTCCTCTTCTTCCACGTCTTGCACCCAATGACATCTTCCCTCTCGGCCTCCTCCTCCTCCTCCTCCTTGGCCTTATTCCTCTTCCGTATGACTAGAGAGGAAAAGGGGAGGGAAAAAGAGTGAGAGTGGGAGAGAAAGAAAGGATGGTGACGCAGATATGGTGAAAGAGGAGGAGGAGGAGGAGGGGAAGAAGGAGGAGGAGGAGGAGGAGGAGGAGGAGGAAGTCGAATGAGATAAACAGGATCAGAGAGGAATGTTATGTGACGCAAAAGAAGAAAATAGGGAGTCAGAAGGAAAGAAAAACTGGAGTCGGAGATGATAAAGGAGGAGGAAAGAAAAAGGAGAAGAGGAGGAGGAGGAAGATAAATAAGAGAAACAGGACATGAGAGGAAAGTGATAATGTAATAGAGAAAAGGAGAAGGAGATAGAGAAGAGTGGAAGAGAAGGAAGGCTAGAGACGTAGAGATGGGAAAGGAGAATAAGGGAAAAGGGGAAAGGAGAAAGAAGGAAAAGGAGGAGGATGGGGAGTGAGAGAAAAAGAATGAGAGAAGAAAACTATAAAAAAGGAGAAGGAAATAGGGAGACAGTGAGAGATAAAGACATGGAAAGAAGGAAGAGGGAGAAGAAGAAAGAGGAGGAGGAGGGGGAGGAGGAGGAAGATGAGATATAAAAAGAATGAGAGAGAAAACTGAAGCTGTAATATAAAGATGCAGAAGGAAATAGGGAGAGAGCGAGAGAGAAAGACATGAAAAGGAGAAGGAGAAAGGAGAAGAAGGAGAAGGAGGAGGAGGAGGAGAAAGACGAGAGATATAAAAATAATGAGAGAAAACTGATGATGTAATATATAAAGAAAAAGAGAAGGAAACAGGGAGAATGGGAGTAAAAGAAAGACTGGAGAATTAGAGAGAGCAAAGAAAGAGGAAAAGTAGGAAGAGGAGGAGGAGGAGGAGGAGTGAAATAAAAAATAATGAGAGGAAAAGGAAATAGGGAGTGAGGGAGAGTGAGTGAAAGACATGGAAAGGAGAGGGAAGAGGAGGAGGAGGAGGAGGAAAAAGACGAAGACGAAGACGAAGAAGAGGGAGGAGGAGGAGGAGGAGGAGGAGTGAAATAAACAGGATAAGAGAGGAATGTGATGCTGTGCCGTAAAAATAGAAGCAACGACGTCAATGCGGTTCTTGGGATCCTCTAACCCTTAAAAAAAAAAAAAAAAAAAAAAAAAAAAGGACTTGACGGGGGGCAGGAAGGAGAGAGAGCGGGGCGGGGGAGGGGAGGGGGAGTTTTGGAGTGGGTGGGTAACGGTCGACGGGGAGGGGGGGGGGGTTGGAGGGAGGAAGGGGGGAGGGGGGCGCGTGGAAAGTTTGTAAACACGTGGCATATATAAGCCTAAGGAGAGTTATGCAATGTCTGTCTGTCTGTTTGTCTGTTTGTCTGTCTGTTAGTTGTTTGCCTGTTTAGTGTATCTGCCTGTTTGTTTGTTTGTTTTACTCGTGTTTGTTTTGTCTTTTCGCTTCTTTGTTTATCTGCGTCTCTTAGTCTGTTTTTATTTGTTTGTGTGTCTGTTTTTATATCTCTGATTTGTCTCCGTCTCTGTCTGTTTTTAGTTTTGTATGTCTGTCTGTCTGTTTCTTCTGTTTATTTTTCTCATTGATTTTCTGTTAGTTTTCCTGTTTAATCTCCAGTTTGTTTTTTCTGTCTGTCTGTCTGTCTCTCTCTCTCTCTCTCTCTCTCTCTCTCTCTCTCTCTCTCTCTCTCTCTCTCTCTCTCTCTCTCTCTCTCTCTCTCTTACACACACACACACACATACTATTCCAAGACTTTTCCAGCCCTTCAGCGAACACTCGGGAGACGAAGATAAAATACTCAGAAGGGAAAAGATGCAGAAGAACCATGACGTCACCTGCTTCTGTTTATAAAGTCTCACACACGTAGAAAAAACATTGACTTTTAACCCTCTAAGCACTGGGGCGTCTGGGGCAGGGCTATTATTATTACTATTCTGTTAGGGGTCGAGTTTCTTCCCAGAGCTTAGGGTGTGCGAGACTTCCCCGAGAAAGAGTGAGTGTTGGTTTCTTTAGGTCATTGAGTATACTTGTAGAGCTAGATGACCTTCTAGGAACAAAGGGTGAGGTTGATTATAGTGAAGAGCAAATATTCGTTAATGTATTGAGATTTTCCTTTGGTGTTTGAGAGCGTCCAGGAAGGAGAGGAGGAGCTTAGTTACGTTAGGAGACAAGTGCTTTAGTTAGGAGAGGTCACTGAGGTAACAGGAAGCAAGAACAATGGGGTATGAGTCTAGTGAGGAGCAAATGTATACTTTCACACACTGAATTCTCCTTTACACATAATCAAACATCCGGGAGAGACAGAGTACTACAGTCACGCTAGGTCACTGAGTATTGCCAAGGGAGCCACTAGGAGCGCGTTAGGCAATCACTTACGGAATACGCTGCAAGGAGGGGGTGTTGTGAGTACGTTGGGTCATTGAGGACACCAGCCAGCCCAAGGACAAAGGTTAGGCTAATAGGGTGAGGCTAATGGTACTGATGGGAGGGTGTGGCGGCCATGACATTGGTTTCCTGGGTTTGTTTATGTTGTAGTGGTTTGATAGAGGCTTATGTTTGTCCATGTGTAGATGTTTTGTTGCTTTTTTGCTTTTTTTTTTTTTAGTCTCCCTCCAGCGCTGTTTACTGTTTCTCCTCCTCCTTCCCTCCTACACCAAGTACTCTTCCTCTTCCTCTTCAGCCACATCTTCCTCCTCTTCCTTCTTTCCTTCATCTCATCTGCTTCCTTTTCCTCCTTCTTATCCACGTCCTTCTCCTCCTTTCCTTTACCTAGTACTCTTTCTCTTCCTCCTCCTCCTCCTCCTCCTTTTTTTCCCCTGCTCAAAATATGTTTCCCTTTATTATTATTTCTATATATTTTACAAGCATTCGTACTGTCCATTAGAGCTCGTCCGCGTTTCTCTTTCTTTTACTGTAAACGAGGCAACTCAAGGGCAAAAAATAATAAAAAAAATAAAATAAAAAGCCCGTTGGTTCTTGCCTTATGATCATTATTTCTATTTTTCCACAAGTTATCGTTTTATCCATTTTGTCTTGACCACTCTTGGCATCACCATTATTTATATCTTTCACTAGTATCCGTATTTTCCATCTAATCTCGTCCACTCCTTTTCCCATGTGATTGATTATAATTATCATCTATAGTTTCGACAAGTATTCGTGTAATCCATTTTATCTCGACCTCTCTTGCATCAGAATTATTTATATTTTTTTCACTAGTATCTGTATTTTTCATCTAATCTCGTTCACTCCTTTTCCCATGTGATTGATTATTATTTCTATTTCCAACAAGTATTCGTGTAATCCATTTTACCTCGACCACTTCTCTCGCCCTTATCATTGTTTATATTTTTCACAAGTATTCGTATTTTCCACCTAATCTCGTCCGTCTCTTCTGCCATGTGATTGATGATTATTTATATTTTCACAAGTATTCGTGTAATCCATTTTACCTCGACCACTTCTTTTGCCAGTATCATTATTTATATATTTTACAAGCATTCGTATTTTCCACCTTATCTCGTCCACCTCCTGCCAAAAGACTGATTATTATTTATGTATATTTCCCAACAAGAATTCTTATCGGCGTTCATCAAATCTCCTCTACCCGTCCGCCCACGCCCCCCTCGACAGCCGAACAGGACGCAAAACTCTCTATAGGCGACGCCTGAATCAATCAATCCGTACTCTCCCAAAACAGCCAAATCCAATCTTGCATTTATTTCGAGCCACTGTCAAGGTTTGATGTATGGTCGGCGCGTGGTGCTGGTGGCCTCAGACCCTCGCCAACCCGGAACATTGCAGGAACAATAAAATGCCATCCGTCACACCGCCTCTCAGCCGTCCATAAAATTACCATAAAATTTCGTTACCACCACCACCACCACCAATACCAGGTCGAGAGAGAGAGAGAGAGAGAGAGAGAGAGAGAGAGAGTTAATCAGGAAGAAAATAAATGTGACGTTCGATGAGGGTGAGAGTGAAGAGGGGACCAGGGCAGAGGCGCCGCGACGAAAATGGGGTCATATTATCCTTAAACATTTCAACGTCCAAACACACATATTTGACAAGGCATTCGTAGGAGTGGTGGGCATCTCCAGGGGTAGTCTTATGACCCTTCTGATTGTTTAACCCTTCTTCTGTACCATGAATCTAAAAAAACACTCATTAGAACCCGACTGATCTCCTTTAAGGCCTTTGGAAATAGTCATATCCTTAAACATTTCAACGTCCAAACACACATATTTGACAAGGCTCACGTAGGAGTGGTGGGCATTTCCAGGGGTAGTCTTATGACCCTTCTGATTGTTTAACCCTTCTTCTGTACCATGAATCTAAAAAAACACTCATTAGAACCCGACTGATCTCCCTTACGCCCTTTGGAAATAGCTGATGTGAGAAGTGGGAGGGAGTGAGAATGCCGACACCGGAGCCTGGATATTGGGTGGACCGGGGACTTGGCTACCTGAGCGAGGCGATATAGGGCGGGGCTGCTAATGGACTGGGTTTACTCACGACACCTACTACCTTCCAGCACGCCCTAGACTGAGTACCAGGGAGGGAAGGGAAAGGGGAAAGGAGGGGAGGGAGAGGCGTGGCTGTCCTATGGTAAAGTATTCTATGTTAACGTGTCGTATCGCTGACCTAAACTATATGGAAATTTATGAAGCCTGGATGTTAATGCTGAATATATAAGTGGGTAAGTTATGTAGTAGTAGTAGTAGTAGTGGTAGTAGTGGTAGTAGTAGTAGTAGTAGTAGTAGTAGTAGTAGTAGTAGTAGTAGTAGTAGTAGTAGTAGTAGAAGCATTTACAACACAATACAAAACACACACACACACACACACACACACACACACACACACACACACACACACACGCACACACACACACACCACCATCGACGCGGCACTCCCGAGCGGCAGTAATTTCCTTTCCTGGGGAGAGAAAAACTTTCCTCCACCCACATTGTCTCTCCCACTCAACACTTTCTCTCCCGCACACCCCCCCCCCCCCCCACACACACACACACCGCTCGAGACAACACAAACATCTCTCTGTCACGCAACACATCCAGCGCACCTGACATCTTTTTTTTTTTTCTCTCTCTCTCTCTCTCTTGTGTTTCTTTTCATTCCTTTTTCTGTTTTTTTTTTTTATTATTCTTGTTTTTTTTTTGTACTGTTTCCTCCCTGTTGCATTTTCCTTTCGTGCTGTGCATTTGTATTTTTCCTTCTGTTGTTGTTTTTTTCCTGTACTTCAACTTTTCGTTTTTTTTTTCCTTCGTGTTGTTTTTTTCATTAGCGTAAGTCCTGGGTTTTTTTTCCTCTTCTGTTTTATTCTGTAGCTCTCTTTTTTTTCTCTCTGTTGCCTGTTTCCCTTTCCGTTACATTTCTTTTCGTTCATGTATTATTTTTTTTTACCTCCGCTGTATCAAACTTTTTTTCTGTTTCAAGTTTTATGTTTCCTGCTAAAAGCTCTTCCTTCATCTCCTGCATATTCTTTTTCCCCTCCATTCTAATATTTTACCATTGTTTTAAGTTCTTTCTTCCTCTATTGCAAATTTCAATGTGTTTTCTAGTTTCCGGTTTACTGTTTCCTGTTTTCTGATTTTCTTTTCTACTTAGTTTTCTTATTTTTAAAGTCGGTATAATAAGACACTTTCGCTTCTCACATCAGCTACTTCTAAAGGTCAAAGAGGGGGTCAGTCGGGTTCTAATGAGTGTTTCTTTAGGTTCACGGTACAGAAGAAAGAGTCAAACTACCACCAGGGTCATAAAGCTATACTCCTGGAAATGCCCACAACAACTACGAAAGCCTTGTCAAATATGTGTTTCCAAAGCTCAAAAAGGAGATCAGTCGGGTTCTAATGAGTGTTTCTTCAGGTTCATGGTACAGAAGAAGGTGTCAAACTACCACCAGGGTCATAAAGCTATACTCCTGGAAATGCCCACAACAGCTACGAAAGCCTTGTCAAATATGTGTGTCTGGGGCTACGAAATGTCTTATAATCCGACCCTAAGTTTGTTGTCTGTTGTATACGGGAAGCGAGGAGGGTGTTGCAGGCCCATCAAAGACCTATCCCGTGTCCTCACTTTCCGTTTCCCTATTGTCTCATGAGTATTAGGACCCGAAATTGACCTCTCCTTTGGCCGCTCCTCTCAGTATTAGGACCCGAAATTGACCTCTCCTTTGGCCGCTCCTCTCAGTATTAGGACCCGAAATTGACCTCTCTTTTGGCCGCTCCTCTCAGTATTAGGACCCGAAATTGACCTCTCTTTTGGCCGCTCCTCTCAGTATTAGGACCCGAAATTGACCTCTCCTTTGGCCGCTCCTCTCAGTATTAGGACCCGAAATTGACCTCTCCTTTGGCCGCTCCTCTCAGTATTAGGACCCGAAATTGACCTCTCCTTTGGCCGCTCCTCTCAGTATTAGGACCCGAAATTGACCTCTCTTTTGGCCACTCCTTTCAACTCTTTTTGTAGGAATAGTGATTTATGGGCTTTTTTTCATTATTGTTTTCTTTTTTTTCTTTTCTTTTTTTTGCCCTTGAGCTGTTTCCTTTGCTGTAAAAAAAAAAGTATTGTTACGTATTCAGTTCCCATCCTTGTCCCTGTTTTCATTTCCTTTGCTATTCTTTTTCTGCTAATGTTGTATATTTTTTTTATTATTATTTTCATTCCTCTACTGCTCTTTTTCTTTCCTTCTGCTACCAAGAGTTTTGTCATCTTCGTGTTGTACTTTTTCTTCTTCTGCTGTGTAATTTTCTCTTTCATGTGATTTTTTTTGTTGTTGTTGCTCTTTTTCTCTTCAATTGTTCCTTCATTCATTATTTATTTTCCTCTTGTTTATTACTCTCTTCCGCTGTCACTCTTTTCCCATTCTTCTTTTCTTCCTGTAGTTCGTTTTTTTATTCGTTTGTTTCCGCTGTCGCAATTTTCTTTACTCTCCTCTTTTATGATGCTTTTTTTTCTTTCGACACATTTCTCTCTCTCTCTCTCTCTCTCTCTCTCTCTCTCTCTCTCTCTCTCTCTCTCACACAGTGTTTATTTTCATTTCTTATATATTTCCTTTCTTGCGAGCGTCATTTTTTTTTATCGCGGCTCAATCTAATCTTTCTTTCTCTCTCTCCTTCTCTCTTTTTTTATTCTTTATTCTCTATTTCTCTTCCTGCTTAATCATTATTTTGTATTTCCCTTTTTTTTTCTGCCAGTGTTTATTTTCTTCTCTTTTGTAAGTTTCCATCTGTTGCCCAAGCCTCTTTTTTTTAACTATTTACATTCTAGCCTTTCTTTTTCTCTCCTTCTCTCTTGTTATTATTTTTCATTCTCGTTTTTCTTCCTCCTTTATCATTATTTTCATCTCTTGTGTAAGTTTCCATCTGTTGCCCAAGCCTCTTTTTTTTAACTCTCAACATTCTAACCTCTCTCTCTCTCTCTCTCTCTCTCTCTCTCTCTCTCTCTTTCTATTATTATTCTTTATTCTCGGTTTTCTTCCTCCTTTATCATTATTTTCATCTCTTGTGTAAGTTTTCGTCTCTCACGAGCTTTATTATCTTTTCTTCCGCCGTATATTTACTTATATTCTCTCTGCTATTTTTCTTTATCATCGGTTTGTCTTTCCTCTGCATCATTTATCTTGCTCTTATTTCGTTTTACCGTTGAACTTTTATTTCTCCTTCCTCTCATAATTTCCCTTTTCCGCTATAGCAAGTGTGAATAATCATTTTTTTCCCCCCATTACAATTCAACTTAAATCTCTTTGTTGTCAGTTTCCAGGGAAGCGGACACACACACACACACACACACACACACACACACACACACACACACGCACGTGCTGCTCCCTCCCACATGCCAGCTGGAGAGGGCGGGGAAGGAGGACTGCATGACCCGAGGCGAGAAGGATGACGCAGAGAGAGAGAGAGAGAGAGAGAGAGAGAGAGAGAGAGAGAGAGGGGGGGTAGTGAAGGTGCCGGATCCCACGCAGTATTGTAGCGAAGGGACGATGGTATTACTACAAGAGTCACACACACACACACACACACACACACACACGACATTTCAACTTGACGTATCGACTATTTTTTTCTCTCTATGAATTGGCGCGTGGAAGAGAGGAAGGGAGGGAGTGGAAGGACAGGCCGAGAGAGAGAGAGAGAGAGAGAGAGAGAGAGAGAGAGAGAGAGAGAGAGAGAGAGATCTTTACGAAGCTCATGCCAAGTTTCTTTTCTTCCTCCTTTCTTCGTCAACATTAACACTTCTTTCCTTTCTTTACCCCCCCCCCTCTTTTTCCTCCCTTATTTTCTCTCTCCCCCTTTCTTCCGTTTCCAACAATAATATCATCATCTTCCCTTCACTCACTCCCTTAAATAAATGGAAGTTTGACCTGTCCCTCACCCCCTATTTCTTTTTCTACATTTTTCCCTTTCTTTCCCCGTCAAAACAGAAAAAAATAATCTACCTGTCATCCATGGACTCGAGCGCTTCATAACAAAAAGAAATTCAGTCTGTCACTCCTCCCCTCTCGCCCCTTCTCTTCATATCTATCTATCTATCTATATCGATCTATCTATCTACCTATCCCTCTCTCTTATACCTTCATTTTTACCCTAGAAATAATAACAATAATAATCTTTCCAATTTATTCCATATGTTTCTTACTTCCATTGTTTTCCTTACCTCCTTTCCTTCCCTCGTAAATACCCCAACTCACACACACACACACACACACAAAAAAAAAAAAAAAAAAAAAAAAATCGGCATGTTTCACCCAATCAACCCCAGCAATGAATATAAGAGGAAAATTCGCGTGTATTGGTGTGGCAGATGAGGCACGGTTGGTGTGGAAGGGGAGGCAGGCTTGGTGTGGCAGTGGCAGGGGAGGCAGGCTTGGAGTGGCAGGAGAGGCAGGATCGGTGTAGTAGTGGAAGGGGAGGCAGGTTTGGTGTGGCAGAGACGCAGGCTTGGAGTGGCAGGGAGGCAGGTTTGGTGTGGAAGGGGAGGCAGGCTTTGTGTGGCAGGGGAGACAGGCTTGATGTGGAAGGGCAGGGGAGGCAGGCTTGGAGTGGCAGTGGTAGGGGAGGCAGGCTTGATGTGGCAGAGGAGGCAGGCTTGGTGTGGCAGGGCAGGGAGGCAGGCTTGGTGTGGCAGGGGAGGCAGGCTTGGTGTGGCAGGGGCAGGGGAGGCAGGCTTGGTGTGGCAGTGGCAGGGGAGGCAGGCTTGGTGTGGCAGGGAGGCAGGTTTGGTGTGACAGAGAGGCAGGATTCGTGACACGGCGCCGATTCTCCAATGGGAAAGTATCAGCCTGCAGCCGTCCTTCCTGGAACCCGACCCAGAAATTGATGAAGCGAACGGTCGGTCGGTTCGTTGGTCGGTCGGTGAGTCGGTTGGGGTGATGCTTGTCCACACACCTCATAGCCTCACCCCATGGCACCCGAACAACAGCAAACACCCCAAAATACACTCCACTTCCACCACATTTGATCGGATTCTACTGAGGGAGCGTATTGAGGGAGTTTGACCCCGATTCTAGAAAGTTGGTGACGCATTCCTCCCTTCCACCGTGACGGCCCCGCGTGTGTGTGTGAGTCCTGTGTGTGTGTGTCGTGTGTGTCACCACCTAAACCACCACCACCACCACCTGGGCTCCCTGTTGGCTCGCTGGCTGGTTCCATTGATTTCACCACGGGCAGGATAAGACAACGTAACCTCTGTGCCTCCCTTACCGCCATCACCACCACCATCATCCTCTCTCGCCCTCTCTTCCCCTCTCTCTTTCGGCTATTTTTTTTTTTTTTTTACAGCAAAGGAGACAGCACAAGGGGGCACACAAAACAAGGAAACAATAAAAAAAAGCCCGCTACTCGCTGCTCCTGTAGAGAATCCAAAGAGATGGGCGAAAGAGCAGGCTTGTCACCCCTCATCACCACCATCACCATCACTAACACCATTATCGCTCGTAGTCTTTTTATTTAGGTACTTTTTTGTCACGGTCCATCTTCTTCATCACCATCGGCATCAGTATCACCCTTTATGTCATCACCATCATCACCATTATCGCTCGTAGTCTTTTTATTTAGGTACTTTTTTGTCAAGGTCTATCTTCTTCATCACCATCGGCATCAGTATCACCCTCTATGTCATCACCATCATCACCATTAAGCGTATACTCGACCTCACCAGCATCCCTATCATCACCAAAATCACCACCACCATCATCACCATCACTATCACTAAGCTCCCCTTTATCATCGTGACCTGCATATCTATACTCGCCTTCACCATCATCATCACTATCATTATCACTAAGCTCCCCTTTATCTTCGTGACCTATCTATGTATATTCACCTCCACCACCATCATTATCTCCACTACACAACAATCACCACCACCACCACCATCACCACCCACACATCAACACCACCGCGGCCGCTAGACAAAACCATTATCATCACCTCATTTCAGCTTGATTAGCGTCACTTTACCATTCTCATTACGCTTAATTCCTGTCGTCATCATCATCATCATCATCATCATCATCATTGAGAAACAGCTGTGTGTAGGTGAGTGCGCCCCGCCCTCTCCTCTTCTCCCTCTTTCCCATTCCCCCTCTTCCCCCTTATCCTCCTTCCCTCTTCCCCTTTCTACCCTTTGTACCACTTCCCCCTTATCCTCCTTCCTCCTTCCTCCCCCCTTCCCACTTCCCCTTCTTCCCCCTTCTACCCCTTGTACCAATTCCCCCTTATTCTCCTTCCCCCTTCTACTCCTGCCCCCTTCCTCCCCCCTTCCCACTTCCCCTTCTTCCCCCTTCCCCTCCTTCCCCCTTCCCCCTTCTACCCCTTGTACCACTTCCCCCTTCTCCTCCTTCCCGCTTCCCCCTTCCTCCCACCCTTCCCCCTTCCCTTCCTTCTCCCCCCTTCACCCCCCTATGCAGATGTGTTGAGGGGGTGAGGGAGAGGGGGGAGGGGGGAGGAGCAGCACCCAACACGCCACAACACCATTACCTTCACGCCCCCTCTCTTCCCCCCACCCCTTCACGCCCGCCCCCTCTTTTCACCCCCTTCATTATTATTCAGTGCCATCCCGCGGGCCATCATTCAGCCCCCTTTTTTTCATCATTCGCCGCTCATTCATTTTTTCCTCGGCGTCCCAACAAACAATTCATCATCATTACCCGTGTGTGTGTGTGTGTGTGTGTGTGTGTGTGTGTGTGTGTGTGTGTGTGTGTGTGTGTGGGTGGGAGGGTGGGGAATGAAGGGGAGGGTTAACACACAGCAGGAAGGGAAGGAAGGTGAGGAAAGGAAGGGGAAGGAAGGGGAGTGCAGGAAGGGATGGAAGGATGGATGGAAGGAAGGAAGGAAAAAAGGAAAGGAAGAAAAGAGGAAGAAAGAAAGAAAGATAGAAGGACAAAAGGAAAGTATGGAAGGGAGGAAGGACAGAAGGCATGAAAAAGGAAGAAAGAAAAATAGAAGAACAAGATGAAGGATGGAAACGAAGACGGAATGGAAAAGGAAGAAAGGAAGAAAGGAAAAGGAAGAGAGAAGGAAGGATAGAAGGACAAAAGGGAGGAAGAAGAGAAGAAAGTAACGAAAAACTAACTAAAGAAGGAAAGAAAAAAAAAGACAGGAAGAAAATTGTAAAAAGGTTGAAAGCGAAATGAAGATAATTATACCTATTTTCCTATTTACCTATTTACGCTCCACCACCTTCACCACAGTCCTCTATCACCACCACCACCATCACCACCATCCCCAACACTAGGATTAAAGGCGAAAGGAGTTAAGGGAAGGAAGGGAAGGATGGGGAAGAATGGGGAAGGTCAGCGGGAATGGGGAAGAATAGCTTTAAGTGTTGATCTTTCCTGGAACGTCCCCACCCCTCCCCAATCCCCACCTCCCCACCTCTCATCCCCGCCCTTGCTCCCTCCCTCCCCACCACTGCGGCGCCAAACCCCTCCCCTTCCTCTTCCCTTTTGTATATCCCCTCCTCCCCCTCCTCTGTCGCGACGCACCACGGGGGGAAGGAGGGAGGGAAGGGGAAGGAAGAGGAAGAAAGTGGAGTGGAGGTATGGGAGTGGAAGGGAGAGGAAGGGGAGGGTTAACAAATGGCAGGGAGGGAGGAAAGGGAAGGAAGGGAAGTGGAGGAAAGGAAGGGGAATGAAGAGGAAGGAAAGGGAGGGTTGAGACATGGCAGTGGAGCCAACCTGAGCGCTGTGATGAAGGAAGTGGAAGGGAAGTGGAAGAGCAGCGAGGACGGACGTGTGGAGGGGAACCTGCTGCAGTGTGGTGAGATTGTGGTGGTGGTGGTGGTGATGGTGATGGTTGTCGTGGTGGTGGTGGTGATGGTAGTGGTGGTGATGGTGGTGATGGTTGTCGTGGTGGTGGTGGTGGTGGTGATGGTAGTGGTGGTGATGGTGGTGATGGTGATGGTTGTCGTGGTGGTGGTGGTGATGGTAGTGGTGGTGATGGTGGTGATGGTGATGGTTGTCGTGGTGGTGGTGGTGGTGGTGGTGGTCGTGATGGTGGTTGTGGTGGTGGTGGTGATTCTATTAACTGTTATGCTGTTATGAAGATAATGATGGCAGTGATTGTAATGGTGATGGTGATGAGAAAAATGATGAGATGGAGGACTGAGGTGATGGAGGTGAGACATAAATAACATGTAAGTCAATAAAAGACATACATATATTACTTTCATAAAATAGGCAGAGAAGAAAGAAAAGGAAAATGAGGTAAAGGAAGAAGAAGACGTTGGGGGAAGGCAAGGGCGGAAGGAGAAGCAAAGGTAAACTCTGGAACAATCTTATTTCATCTGTATTTACTCCTACCTACGACTTGAACTCTTTCAGAAGGAGGGTATCAGGACACCTCTCCTCCCGAAATTGACCTATCTTTCGGCCACTCCTCTAACTCTTTTTAGGAGCAGTGAGTAGCGGGCTTTCTTTTTCACATTTGTTTCCTTTTTTTATGCCCTTGAACTGACTCCTCTGCTGTAAAAAAAAGGAGGAAACTAACACATTATTATTATCATTATTATTTTTTATCTTGGTCGTGCAGTGTTACCCCCTCGCCCAAAGCTTGATATTCCGGTTCTGGAAGAGTTCACGTCGAATAGAAAATTGAACAAAACGTGGAACAAATTCTCCCCCTGAGCTTAGTACGTCGAACAGGTAATGAGGGGAGAACCACGTGACTTCTGGGAGCAAGGTGTTCGACTCTACGTCTCCAAGGAATGATTCTGTTGCATAACCGTTCTGGAGGCGACATCTACCGTGCATTATCCTTACTTCTCTTGTTTTCCTGCATTTTTTTTTTTTTTTGTCTTTCCTTCTCCATTATTATAAAAGTCATATTAACAAGTGTTTGGCCTACGTCTCTAGGAATGAATTTACAACATGACCCTTTGGAAGCGACATTTACCGGGTATTTATCTTAGTTTCTCTATTTGCCAGCAATGTTCTTGGTTTTCCCTTCTCAAATATTAATAAAAAAGGTTTCATTAACAAGTGTCTGGCAGAGGAAAAGAGAGACCAGCAAGGTTTATCTATTTGCCTGCATTGTTCTTGTTTTTTCTTCTCAGTAATTAATAAAAAAAGCCAAATTCAACAAGTGTCTAGCAGGGAACAAGGAAAGACCAGCAACTACTCGATTTGCCTGCATTGTTATTGTTTTGCTTTCTTCTCAGTAATTAATAGAAAAGCCAAATTCAACAAGTGTCTAGCAGGGAACAAGGAAAGACCAGCAACTACTCGATTTGCCTGCATTGTTATTGTTTTGCTTTCTCCTCAGTAATTAATAGAAAAGCCAAATTCAACAAGTGTCCAGGGAATAAGGAAAGACCAGCAACTACTCGATTTGCCTGCATTGTTCTTGATTTTTTCTTCTCAGTAATTAATAGAAAAGCCAAATTCAACAAGTGTCTAGCAGGGAACAAGGAAAGACCAGCAACTACTCGATTTGCCTGCATTGTTCTTGTTTTGCTTTCTTCTCAGTAATTAATAGAAAAGCCAAATTCAACAAGTGCCTAGCAGGGAACAACGATAGACCAGCACCTAACCTCACCCTTGCGACACATACTCCTCTTTCTAACAACCAAACGTGGATAGCAAGGACGAAAACCCCCGAAAATGAACACGTAGTACACGCACTCACACGCACTCACAAATCATCCTTGGGTGCGATGACGGCTTGCGACAATGTTATGATGACGGGTTTGGACAAAAGTTTCCCTCCTGCCTTCCCATCAGCGGCGGATTAGAGGAAACTGTGAACGCGATGCAGCGACTGGCAGCGACCACAAGACGAGTGAGAGAGGGAGAAAGCCACGGAGACACGGACACGCGGCGCTCAGACCAAGGAGGCGACGTGACTTGGAGGCCTGAGAGAAGGGGAAAGCGGGGAGGAGGCGGCGACGGAGGGGAAGAAGAGGGTGAGGGAGAGGAAGCAGAGGGTGACGGAGGGGAAGAGGGTGAAGGAGGGCAAGAAGAAGTTGGAGGAAGGGAAGAAGGCGGTGACGGAAGAAATGAAGACTGTAAGGGAGAGGAGGGAGGGAGGAAGAGGGAGGGAAATTATTGATGAGTGGGTGGTAGAAATGAGAGGTGGGTTGAGGGAGGAAGTGGTAGGGAGGGGAAGGAGGAAACAAATGATAAGAAAGTGGCAGAGAAGAAAGGAAAGAAAAAAATGAAGTAAAGGGAAGAGAAGACGTTAGGGGAGCGAAAAGGGAGGAGGGAGAAGCATAGGAGGAAACTAACTGCTTGAGGTTATAGAGATGAAAGATGAATATAAACAAATGGAAATAAGAAAACACGTAACAGGAAAGTTATAGCAAATAGTCGAAGGAAAAATGGATAGTGAGGTGAAGGGGAAGAGAAGACGGTGAGGGAGGGAAGGTGAAGAAGGGATAATAAAGGAGAAAACATGAGAAAAAATGAGGATAGTGAATAAAGGTGACAAGGAAAGAACAACAAGGAGAAAATGGCAGAGAAGAAGGGAGGGGAAAGTGAAGGTGGGGTGAAGGGAGGAGGAGGAGGAGGAGAAGACGGAGATGGTGACAAAGGGAGGAGGGGAGGGGAGTTATGACCAGGAGGGGAGAGAGAGAGGGAGGAAAACAGGTCATGAGTGAGAAGGTGATGGTGACAGGAGGAAAGCGGAGGAGGAAAACAGTGACGAAGGAGAGAAGTTGTATACTAGTAAATGAAAGGCAGTGAAGATGATGGTGAAGAGATGAGGAGAGATAATGATGAAGGAAGAGGTGATAAGGGATGGTGATGATAAGGGTGATGATAGTGACGTTAGAAAGGAGGATATAATGAAGGAAAAGAGAACCAAGAGAGGAATAGTGAGGAAAAGAGAGGAGGGAAGAAAAGAGAAAGGAAGAAAAGAGAAGGGAGGGAAAAGAGAGAGGGGAGGAAAAGGGAGGAAAAGAGAAGGGAGGGAAAAGAGAGAAGGGAGGAAAAGTGAGGAAAAGAGAGGAGGGGGAAAAGAGAAGGGAGGAAAAGTGAGGAAAAGAGAAGGGAGGGAAAAGAGAGAAGGGAGGAAAAGTGAGGAAAAGAGAAGGGAGGAAAAGAGAGAAGGGAGGAAAAAGGAGGAAAAGAGAAGGGAGGGAAAAGAGAGAAGGGAGGAAAAGGGAGGAAAAGAGAAGGGAGGAAAAGGGAGGAAAAGAGGAGGGAGGAAAAGAGAGAAGGGAGGAAAAGTGAGGAAAAGAGAAGGGAGGGAAAAGAGAGAAGGGAGGAAAAGTGAGGAAAAGAGAGGAGGGGGAAAAGAGAAGGGAGGAAAAGTGAGGAAAAGAGGAAGGAGGAAAAAAAAAGAGAGGAGGGAGGAAAAGGAAACCAGTAAAGACGATGGTGAAGGTGATAATAGAAAGTGATAAAGAAGGAGGTTCAGAGATAGTGATGATGAGGGAAATGATAGTGAAGAAGTGATATAGAAAGAGGTTCAGATATAGTGATGATGAAGGAAGGATATGATGGAGGGAAGAAAAAGATGATGGGGAAGAGGCGATGAAGAAAGGAGATAACGCATGGCAGCAAAAGGTATAGATGGTGATGGAGATAGGAATAAAAATGATGATAAGAAGAAAATGATGGTGAATGTGGAAGAGAGAGAGAGGGAGAGAGAAGAAGAAGGAAAGGTTAGCGGTGAAGAGAAAGGAAAACGCAATGACAAGGAGATGAAACCAAAGACGATGATGGTGATAGGAGGAAAGCCAGACAGCAATGTATAGTGAAGGGTGTTGTGAAGGAGGGATGAAGAGAGGGGGGGATGGAGTTACAAGGTGGTGGTGGTGGTGGTGGTGGTTGGGGAGGTGGAGAGAGAAGTGGAAATCGGAGAGCAACAGACGGTGTCGGAGGGAAACTGTGACACAGGAAAAAAGAAAAAAAAGATGCTGAGATGAAGTTAGTGACGAGATGGCTGATGAAAAAAGAGTAAGAGGAGATGAGAGCGGACAGATGCTACAACAGAGATGAGAGTAGAGAGATGCTGTAATAGAGATGAGAGCTGATGCTGTAAGAGGGGATATGAGAGAAGGATGCTGCAACTAGTGAGATGGGAGTAGGAGAGATGCTGGAATAAGCGAGATAAGAGAAGAGAGATGCTGTAACGCGGGGTTAAGTGGTAATTGGAAGGGCTTGGTGACGGGGCAGTGAGAAGGGTGAAGTGGGAGAGATTGAAGGGACGGAAGGAGGGTTGCAAATGAGAGGAAAGACCGTGATAAGTGTAGCAGTGTGACGGAGGGTTGCAGGGGGGAGGGGTAAGGAAGAGAATGACAGGGGGAAAGAGAAGGGAAAGAGAAAGGGGGACGAGAGAATAGAAGGCTGCAGGAGATAAGAAAGATGACGGAGGGTTGAGATGGAACGGAAGAGGGGGAAGGGAGGGAGACAGTGACGAGGGGAAGGAAGGGGGAGGAGGGAGTAGAAGGTTGCAGGAGATAAGTACGATGACGGAGGGGTGAGAGGGGAAGGAAAGGAGAGGAAGGGAGGGAAGGGTGCTTTAGATTATGAAGGATGACGGAGAGATAGGAGTGGAAGGAAGGAGAGGAAGGGAGGGAAGGAAGGGAGATGAGGAGATGAAAAGGGAGAGGAAAGGAGGGAAGGGTGCTTTAGATTATGAAGGATGACGAAGAGAGAGGAGTGGAAGGAAGGAGAGGAAGTGAGGGAAGGATATGAGAGGGAAGGGGGAGGAATGGAGGAGAGAGGAGGGAAGGGAGGGTGGGGGGCGCGTCTACCTGGCGTCTGAGGAATGACACGTAGACAAACACCGGTAAAGGAACAGTGAGCAGGAACGCCAACCACGATGATGATGATGATGCTACTGACACTTCTAATGCTGCTACTACTACTGCTACTACTACTACTACTACTTCTACTACTACTTCTACTGCCACTACTATTACCACTACTACTACTATTACTACTACCTACTACTACTACTACTACTACTACTACTACTACTTCTACTACTACTTCTACTGCCACTACTACTACTGCTACTAATAATAATAATACTAATACTACTAAGGCTGAGGGAGAGCATAAGTTGCATTACTGTTAGGCTCTGCTGGCACAATCATCCTTTTATCTTCATTCTTTCAGTCCGCGGCATAAAGGACATCATACGGAGTGGCAGCCACCACTATTTTCCTCCCGCTGGTTTCCACAGGACGCCTTGTACCGGCCTGACCGCAATGCCGGGTGAACGCTCTGCACGCCGCCGTCACTCTCTCGGACCCGGACCTCGCTACACAAGTCCGTCTGCCGCTGTTGCCGTCGAGGGTCTGGAAATCCCTGCCGACGAAACACCAAGCGGGTGAAAGTGTCGACCCAGCGGGAGAAATGCAGAGGACGGCGAGGAGGTGGCACGCAACGGGAGCGCCGACCACTTGTTTGACAAGGACCGTCAGCCTGCCGGGGTGAGGGGCTGCAAGCCAGGGAGATGATACTCGTAAATCAATAAGCACACACACACACACACACACACACACACACAAGTGTGTATATATATATATATATATATATATATATATATATATATATATATATATATATATATATATATATATATATACTTTTAGCAGTAACGTGCCAAAAGTGGTGATGCAGCAGACGGTGTAAAGCCCTGCTGCTGCCCCCCGCAAAGAGGGGCAGGAGGAGCGTCGGGCGAGGCGAGACGGGGCGGGGCGGTAAGGGGCAGGGGGCCTCTGTATGCAGTAGGCTATTGGTGGCACTGAGGCCCGCGGGAGGTAATTATTCCGGGCCACGTGATCGGCGGGAGTGCTGGGCGGCATCAAGGACAGAATAATTCCGTGTGGAGCTTTTGATCTTGCGGTGAAATGTCTCGTAAACGAAAAACACACTCCAGACACACCTCGTTGACGCACCGCATGATGCGCCTTTTTACGCCGCTGGGCCGCCGCCGACACCGCCTCCAAAGGCCCGCTGAGGCCGTTTGTCTGTCTATCTGTCTGTCCCCTGACGCCAGCCTGATGACCTTGGGAGCTCTGGCACCCGACACTGTGTGTGTGTGTGTGTGTGTGCCGCCACTTAGCAGTGTACAAGACCAACATGAATCAAAAGAAAACAAGGGTATGAGGGCAGGATGACCAGCAGGGCGGGGCGGGGACGCCTCATCTCTGACGCCGGCGCCTGACGGTGATAAGCCGCTATAAAACATTAACAAGAGTCTTTAGTCTGGCGGCGAAAGGACGCGTGATGGAGAGCCGCGAGGATCAAGGTCGCCGCGTGAGGAGGAGCGTGGCTGGCGGGCCGGGGAGGGCAGGAGAGTCTCTCAAACCTTGGTGTGAAGCTGCCAGGTGGGTTCTGAAGGCCCTTTGTAGAGGAGGGTCGTTTGTCCTCGCTTTGAAGGGAGAGTGGCGGCGGCGGCGGTGGTAGCGGTGGTGTCGGCCCCGGAAGCGGCGGGAGGATGCTCGTGACCTTGGCTGAGTCTGGCGGAGGCGCGGCGGGCTCCCGGAAGTGGCGGGCCAACAGGTACGTGTACGTGAAGCTCGGCGTGCGTGTACGTGGCGCCGCGCCGCCGCACAAAGGATCCCTGGAAACACATGCTCGCCACACACACACACACACACACACACACACACACACACACACTCGGATAAAAAAAAAACTATGCAATCAGATACAAAACACATGCACATGAAAAGCTAAACTATTCGAGGAAGAGAGAGAGAGAGAGAGAGAGAGAGAGAGAGAGAGAGAGAGAGAGAGAGAGAGAGAGAGAGAGAGAGAGAGAGAGAGAGAGAGAGAGAGAGAGAAAACAAGAACTCTATAAAAAAAAAGAGCAGAAAAAGAGGAAAAATAAAAGAAAGAGGAGGAGAACAAGAAGTATGAGAAAGAGAATAAGAGGAAGAAGAACAATGAGAACAAGAAAAAAAAACAAAGAGAACAAGAACAAGTAGAACAACGAGAAAAACAAGAACATATATAAAGAAAAAACAAAATACACGAAGAACAAGGAAAGCAAGGAGAACAAGATAAAATTAGAACAAGAACAAGAACAAGGACAATAAATAAGACTGCACAACCGATCACGGCGCCCCTCCCTCCCTCCCCTTACCACCACCACCACCACCACCACACACAGTTACGTAATGGCTGCAGCGGCGGCGAGGAGGAAGAGGGAGTGGCGCACCGCCCTGACAAACAGTTTAAATATGTAAATCAAGAGTCCGACTGACCAGCCCTAAAGCCCCCCCCCCACCCCCCTCCTCCCACCCCCACCCCACGATGACCTGGCTTGACTTGGCTTGGCTTGGCTTGTCTTGGCTTGGCTCTTCCTTCCCCTTCTCTTTCCTTTGCTCTGGTTCCTCGCTTTCACCCTCCTCTTGCCTTTCACTCCTGCAATACTCCTCTCTCTCTCTCTCTCTCTCGTCAACTGATTTAGATTACACTTTTGCGCGGACACAAAACATCAACCGGATTAAAAAGACTTATGTGGTGTGATTTTTTAGTGTGTGTGTGTGTGTGTGTGTGTGTGTGTGTGTGTGTGTGTGTGTGTTTCTTTTATCCTCGTTATTCAGTCAGTCAGTCTCTTTGTCTGTTTATCTGTCTATCTCCCTGTCTTATTCCTCTGCTTGTCTGTCTGTTTGTCTATGTATCTGTCTCTCTGTGTCTGTTTATATACTCTCTCTCTCTCTCTCTCTCTCTCTCTCTCTCTCTCTCTCTCTCTCTCTCTCTCTCTCTCTCTCTCTCTCTCTCTCTCTCTCTCTCAATATATCATCCTGTCATCTATAATTATCTAACCACTTTTTATCATTAGCTGCATTTTTCAAAACTATTTTATATACATTCCAGGGTTTGATATATTCCTCTTCTCTCCTCCTCCTCCTCCTTCTCCTGGTCCTCCTCCACGCCGCAGTAAGGGAGCAGAGCAGAGCAGCAGCAGCAGCAGGTGGGAGGCTGGCTGGCCTGGCTCGCCCCTTCAACACACCTTTGCCTTATACGGGTGTCAGGTGGACCGAGTCAGGCCGATCTAACATCCCAAATGCTGCTTCTGATCACTGTTTGTCCTCCCGTTGGGCAAGGCACCGACCTCACACCCCTCGCCTGCCCTCCTCGCCCCTCCACACCTCCGCTCCTGACCTCTCACGGCTCCAGGGCGCGGGCGGAGCGTGTGGTGACCTCCTGGAAGCACCTCTGTAACTGCTCCATTCAGGTATTTTGCAAACTTGCCCATGAAAGGCGCGGCAGCAGGACGGGAAGGAGGCTTTATAAGGAAGCGATACAGCGGTGGAGGAATGTGAGGCCGAGGGCGGCGCGTCCTCGGCCCCCGCTCACATACTGGAGGAGGCTGAGGGAGGGAGAGAAAGGAGAAGGAGGAGGAGGAGGAGGGTGAAATAGTGTTAGACAGAGACATATATGAGAAGGAGAAATGTGTGAGGTAGCGTTAGAGACAGTTATGAGAGGAAGGAGAGTGTGAGTTACTCTTAGAGAAATACAGACCAACATACATACAGAGACAGCGAGGGAGAAAGAGGAGACGAAGAAGGGGGTGAGGTAGTGTTTGAGAGACAGACAGACAGACAAAGAGACAGCGAGAAAGAAAAGACGGAGTGGGGGATATAGGGGTAGAGAGAGAGAGAGACATACAGAGACAGAGAGAGAGAGGAGACGAAAGAGAAAAACAGAGAGACAGACACAAAGAGACAGCGAGAGAAAGACAAAACAAAAGGATGTGAGTTAGCGTTATAGAGAGAGCGCGACACACACACAGCGGGACAGCCAGCGACAGCGGAGACAAAGACTAGGAAAGCGGATAAGAGGACTCGTTAAAAGGGACATCTACGAGTCTATAATTAGAGTGCCCGTTGCTGCGTGTCCATTACCGGGAGATTTATACCGCGAGGAGAGGAAGGCGTAAAAAGACGAAGTACAGGGCAGGCAGTCAGTCACTTCCTCCCGCCATCACCCAGCCAGCCAGCCAGCCATCCACTTGCGACCATACGGGGGCTGTACACGACTTAAGGGGAGGGGACAGCAAAGCGTTTAATGATAATGAGAGGAGTAATATAACACTGGATAGGAAGATATTAAAATGGTTTACGGAGCAGCCATTTCCGCTATAGCCTTCGCCCTTCCCTCCCTCCCGCCGCCGCCACTCAGTCAGACACATAACAGCGATACAGAACACATATAGATAGGGTGCGGAGGATCATTTAGAGAGGAAGAAAGTTTATTAAGGAAGTGAGAGATGTACTATGATATCGCTTTTAATGGGGCCAATTCTAATTATTACTTGATGAATGTTATGTTTTTTTTTGTGGTGTTTTTAGGACTGACAATACGTTGTAAATTATAGATGCCGGACAAAAGCTGGAATACCTGTCATTGTCGTTTTCCTTTGTACATTAACGGTTACTGCAATCAAGGTCCTTTTTTTGTCCTGTTTCTCTTTCAATCCTTCTTCCTTTCTTCCTTTCAAGTTATTCCTATTTAATTCCTCCTCTTTTCATTTTCTCTGTTTCCCTCACTCATTTTCCTGTTTTTCTTGATTCCTTGCTTTCTTTCCTATCCGTTTATCTATATATATAAACATCTATTAATTCACTCATCTACCGCACTGATGGTGAACTAATTGGTCTCACGTAATTGACTGCGTTTTCGGCCACCTCTTCGGATTCTTTACAGGAGTAGCGAGTAGCGGGCTTTTTTTTATTGTTGTTTCCTTTTTTGTGTGCCCTTGTGCTGTCTCCTTTGCTGTAAAAAAAATATTCGAAGACAATGTCGGCTCACAACAATTATTTCCACTGGCCACAAAGGAGGTTAGTCGGGTTCTCGTGAGTGTGTTTCGCGTTCATAGTGCTGATAGCTTGTCATACTATCACTAGGCCCATAAAGTTACCCATGGAAATAATACTAACACAACCTCTACCAAAGCCTTATCATATGTGTGTAGGTGTGAAAGGAAAGGAAAGGAAAGGGAAGGAAAAGAAAGGTAAGGAAAGGAAAGGAAAGGAAAGGAAGGAAGAGAAAGGAAAGGAAAGAAAAGGTAAGGAAAGGAAAAGAAAGGTAAGGAAAGGAAAGGAAAGGAAAGGAAAGGAAAAAAAAGGAAAGGTAAGGAAAGGAAAAGAAAGGAAAGGTAAGGAAAGGAAAAGAAAGGTAAGGTAAGGAAAAGTAAGGTAAGGAAAGGAACGGTGAGTCCCGAAAGGTTTAAGAGTATGGGCCAATAATGTTAAAAAAGGCAGATGGATTGTGTTTGCAGCGCTACATTTATATACAAAACCACATTAATAACCTTACCCCTTCCTCTTCCTCCCCTTGACCGAGTCCCGCAAATGTACCGAACAACTAACAACCTAACTAACTAACTATTCGTTGACGGGACATGGAAACCTAAAGTACATCCTCCACTATTCTGGCATCTTGTTCCTTTTTCGTTTGTTGGAGCAGTCTGGGGGACCTTTTTGTTGCTGTTTTTTTGTTTTGTTTTTGCCCTTGAGCTGCCTCCCTTGTAAAAAAATAATAGATAAATAAAAAATAAGGACATAATCGAGCGTTGGCGGGGTTCGAGCAAAGAGTTCGGGATAACAAAGCCTCGCTCACACACTTTTGACTCGGCATTTCACCAAGAGTCTGAGAGAGAGAGAGAGAGAGAGAGAGAGAGAGAGAGAGAGAGCAATAAAACACGGTAATAAAAGTGTAGCATAGTATTGTACCCATACGTCGTTGCAAGAGACCACTTAAAAGATAGAGACCGACACCATCCCATCCCCCCCATCCGCCCCTTATATTGTGATCCATGGCAATGATAACTAAGCTGCCAGACTCCACCAGATGACGGTTGAACGAGGACGAAGAAAGAAAATTACTATGAAAAGAAGAATTAGGAGGAGAAAACAAAAACAAGAGGAGCAGGAAGAGACATAGAAGCAGAAATAAGAAAAGGAGGAAAAGGGAGAGAAAAAATGAGAAGAAAAGAAGTAAGGGAAAAAAGAAAAGGAAAAGCAATGTGAAGAAAAAGGACTGCACCAAACACTTAGGGCCGAATTACTAAACATTTCGTCGTCCAAGAACACATATTTGACAAGGCTTTCATTGGAGTTTGGGACATTTCCAGGAGTAGTTTTATGGCCCTGGTGGTGGTTTGACCCTTCTTCTGTACCGTGAACCTAAGAAACACATATTTGACAAGGCTTTCATAGGAGTTTGGGACATTTCCAGGAGTACTTTTATGGTCCTGGTGGTAGTTTGACTCTTCCTCTGTACCGTGAACCTAAGAAACACATATTTGACAAGGCTTTCATTGGAGTTTGGGACATTTCCAGGAGTAGTTTTATGGCCCTGGTGGTGGTTTGACTCTTCCTCTGTACCGTGAACCTAAGAAACACATATTTGACAAGGCTTTCATTGGAGTTTGGGACATTTCCAGGAGTAGTTTTATGGCCCTGGTGGTGGTTTGACCCTTCTTCTGTACCGTGAACCTAAGAAGCACATATTTGACAAGGCTTTCATTGGAGTTTGGGACATTTCCAGGAGTAGTTTTATGGCCCTGGTGGTAGTTTGACTCTTCCTCTGTGCCGTGAACCTAAAGAAACACTCATTAGAACCCGATTGACCCTCTCTTTGACCTTTAGAATTAGGTAATGTGGGAAGCCAAGGTGTCTTTATAATATCGACCTTACTATCCACCTCTCCTTAACGACTCTGCACTGACATCCGCCAAACATCCTTCACATATATATTTGTCTCTCATGAACGTCTAGCAAAACCTGAAATGCTTACGTCCAACTCAAACCAAACACTGCCATTATCTACTACTTCCGCCGTCTATTATAAACTGATTTAGATACAATTTAGATTAGAAAGGAAAAACAACGTTGGAACAGGGTCACAACAACAACAAAGAAAATGGAATGCATATGTCCAACCCAAATCGATTACCACTGCCCTCTACTACTCCCACCGTCTATTAGCTGGTACATATACAATTTAGATTAAAGAAAAGACAACGGTAAACAAGGGAACACTTACTCGGCACATCGGTGAATAATCATCTGGATGGGTAATGAGTCTTCGCTTCTATGGGTATCTCCCACTCCCTCCTGTCTTACTCCCTTCCTTCAGTATCCCGGTGGAGTCTGTACACCTCAATATCCTTCCTGAAGCAACTGTTACACAAGATCACAACGCAGTAAGTCCACCCAAATAGTAAGACACAACCCGATCACTCTTCTTGCTTACGGCCACGAGTATGCAGACTAGACGCCCCATTTTTTCGGCGGTAAAGTCCCGAAACACGTAGCAGAATCTCATTGGGTTCGATAAGTTAACTGAAACGCTACAATATGAAGGGACGGAAGCTTTATATAACATCAAGGTAGGGTAGCTTTATGGCATCCAGCTCCTATAGACAGTCCTTATGCGTTATGACATGGTGGATTAGACAGTGTGGTGTCGTGCCCTAATGAAAGCATCGGATCTCTTACTTCTGCTTCGGATCCTCAGGTTAGTGTTCTCAGACCCATCCGCCTCTCACACCAACTATTTCCAAGGGCCATAAAGGAAATCAGTCGAGTTCTAACGAGTGTATATACGTTCATGGTACAGAAGAAGGGTCAAACTACCACCTGGGTCATAAAACTACCCCTGGAAATGCACAAAACACCTACGAAAGCCTTGTCAAATATGTGAGCTTGGGAGCCGAGATGTTGAAGCATATGAACCGCTGCAGTATATCACAACATGGCGTCGTATGAGCCAGCCAATCACAGGCAACTTCCGGCACAACCACTGACGTTACCTAAGTGAGAGAGAGAGAGAGAGAGAGAGAGAGAGAGAGAGAGAGAGAGAGAGAGACCCTCCCTCAGGTAACCGGGTCATCTGCACTAAATCTCACTCAACTCCTGACTTTCGAGACTGCAGGTAATGGCGGGGTCACTGACCTCACCCGGGGGAGAGAGAGAGAGAGAGAGAGAGAGAGAGAGAGAGAGAGAGAGAGAGAGAGAGAGAGAGAGAGAGAGAGAGAGAGAGAGAGAGAGAGAGAGAGAGAGTATATGTATAATGATGTTTCTATTGCTAATATTATTCCTGCTATTCTTTTTTCTTATAATCAAATAAAAAAAATAATAAAACCATCTCTATTATATTATTTTTCCTCCAACTTAACACACACACACACACACACACACACACACACACACACACACACACACACACGTGCCTACCCTGTAACCCTATCTATCACCTCCTAAAATAGAAGTGACATCATCGTTGCCTAACATTCACCTTCGAGAGAGCGAAAGAAATAAGGGTATAGAAGGAAATGTTAACATGATCTCTAACTGGATCAAATGTTTATCTACACAGGTTCGGTTTAATTAGTATAGATTTTGACCTGATGAAGATGATGAAGAAGAAGAGGAAGAAGAAGATGGAGACGAAGAAGAAGAAAGATAGAAAGAAGAAGATGGAGAAGAAGCAGTAAAAGAAGAGGATGAAGAAGAAGAAAGAATAGAAATATATGAAAAAGTAGAGAGAAGAGAAGAAAAAGAAGATGAAAATGAAGGGAAAGGAAAAGGAAGAAGAAGATGAGGAAGAAGAAGAATTAAAGACCACCACCACCACCAACAACAACAACAACAACACCACCACCACCAACAACAACAACAAGAAATAAACGAGGGAGGAAGAACTAACTACTTGACACATATAAAAGGAAACAAAACTACTAGAAAAAAAAAGTGACACCATTAACAAATATAATAAAATCGGAACGAGGACGAAGAAGAAAAAATACTATAAAAAAAGAATTAGGAGGAAGAGAAAACAAAAACAAGAGGAGCAGGAAGAGACATATAGAAGTAGAAATAAGAAAAGGAGGAAAAGGAAGAAAA